>NW_027152357.1:246540-474688 GCF_040937935.1 Hyperolius riggenbachi | reverse complement strand
GACTATACGTGTGTGTGTGGGCCTGGGGACAGACAGACTATACGTGTGTGTGTGGGCCTGGGGACAGACGGAATATACATGTGTGGGCCTGGGGACAGACAGACTATACGTGTGTGTGTGGGCCTGGGGACAGACGGAATATACATGTGAGGGCCTGGGGACAGACAGACTATACGTGTGTGTGAGGGCCTGGGGACAGACAGACTATACGTGTGTGTGAGGGCCTGGGGACAGACAGACTATACGTGTGTGTGTGGGCCTGGGGACAGACAGACTATACGTGCGTGTGTGGGCCTGGGGACAGACAGACTATACGTGTGAGGGCCTGGGGACAGACAGACTATACGTGTGTGTGTGTGGGCCTGGGGACAGACAGACTATACGTGTGTGGGCCTGGGGACAGACAGACTATACGTGTGTGTGAGGGCCTGGGGACAGACGGACTATACGTGTGTGTGTGGGCCTGGGGACAGACGGAATATACGTGTGTGGGCCTGGGGACAGACAGACTATACGTGTGTGTGTGGGCCTGGGGACAAACGGAATATACATGTGTGGGCCTGGGGACAGACGGAATATACGTGTGTGTGTGGGCCTGGGGACAGACGGAATATACGTGTGTGGGCCTGGGGACAGACAGACTATACATGTGAGGGCCTGGGGACAGACTATACGTGTGTGTGTGGGCCTGGGGACAGACTATACGTGTGTGTGTGGGCCTGGGGACAGACTATACGTGTGTGTGTGGGCCTGGGGACAGACTATACGTGTGTGTGTGGGCCTGGGGACAGACTATACGTGTGTGTGTGGGCCTGGGGACAGACAGACTATACGTGTGTGTGAGGGCCTGGGGACAGACAGACTATACGTGTGTGGGCCTGGGGACAGACAGACTATACGTGTGTGTGAGGGCCTGGGGACAGACAGACTATACGTGTGTGTGTGGGCCTGGGGACAGACAGACTATACGTGTGTGTGTGGGCCTGGGGACAGACGGAATATACGTGTGTGGGCCTGGGGACAGACAGACAATACGTGTGTGTGTGGGCCTGGGGACAGACGGAATATACATGTGTGGGCCTGGGGACAGACAGACTATACGTGTGTGTGTGGGCCTGGGGACAGACGGAATATACGTGTGTGTGTGGGCCTGGGGACAGACAGACTATACGTGTGTGGGCCTGGGGACAGACAGACTATACATGTGTGGGCCTGGGGACAGACAGACTATACGTGTTTGTGTGGGCCTGGGGACAGACGGACTATACGTGTGTGTGTGGGCCTGGGGACAGACAGACTATACGTGTGTGTGTGGGCCTGGGGACAGACGGACTATACGTGTGTGTGTGGGCCTGGGGACAGACAGACTATACGTGTGAGGGCCTGGGGACAGACAGACTATACGTGTGTGTGTGGGCCTGGGGACAGACAGACTATACGTGTGTGTTTGGGCCTGGGGACAGACAGACTATACGTGTGTGTGAGGGCCTGGGGACAGACAGACTATACGTGTGTGTGTGGGCCTGGGGACAGACAGACTATACGTGTGTGTGGGGGCCTGGGGACAGACAGACTATACGTGTGTGTGTGGGCCTGGGGACAGACAGACTATACGTGTGTGTGTGGGCCTGGGGACAGACAGACTATACGTGTGTGTGCGGGCCTGGGGACAGACAGACTATACGTGTGTGTGCGGGCCTGGGGACAGACAGACTATACGTGTGTGTGTGGGCCTGGGGACAGACAGACTATATGTGTGTGTGTGGGCCTGGGGACAGACGGAATATACGTGTGTGTGAGGGCCTGGGGACAGACAGACTATACGTGTGTGGGCCTGGGGACAGACGGAATATACGTGTGTGGGCCTGGGGACAGACAGACTATACGTGTGTGTGAGGGCCTGGGGACAGACAGACTATACGTGTGTGGGCCTGGGGACAGACAGACTATACGTGTGTGTGTGGGCCTGGGGACAGACAGACTATACGTGTGTGGGCCTGGGGACAGACAGACTATACGTGTGTGTGTGTGTGGGCCTGGGGACAGACGGAATATACGTGTGTGTGTGTGGGCCTGGGGACAGACAGACTATATGTGTGTGTGTGAGCCTGGGGACAGACGGAATATACGTGTGTGTGTGGGCCTGGGGACAGACAGACTATACGTGTGTGTGCCTGGGGACAGACAGACTATACGTGTGTGTGTGGGCCTGGGGACAGACAGACTATACGTGTGTGTGCCTGGGGACAGACAGACTATACGTGTGTGTGCCTGGGGACAGACGGAATATACGTGTGTGGGCCTGGGGACAGACAGACTATACGTGTGAGGGCCTGGGGACAGACAGACTATACGTGTGTGGGCCTGGGGACAGACAGACTATACGTGTGAGGGCCTGGGGACAGACAGACTATACGTGTGAGGGCCTGGGGACAGACAGACTATACGTGTGTGTGTGGGCCTGGGGACAGACGGAATATACATGTGTGTGAGGGCCTGGGGACAGACAGACTATACGTGTGAGGGCCTGGGGACAGACAGACTATACGTGTGAGGGCCTGGGGACAGACAGACTATACGTGTGAGGGCCTGGGGACAGACAGACTATACGTGTGTGTGTGGGCCTGGGGACAGACAGACTATACGTGTGTGTGTGGGCCTGGGGACAGACGGAATATACATGTGTGGGCCTGGGGACAGACAGACTATACGTGTGTGTGTGGGCCTGGGGACAGACGGAATATACATGTGAGGGCCTGGGGACAGACAGACTATACGTGTGTGTGAGGGCCTGGGGACAGACAGACTATACGTGTGTGTGAGGGCCTGGGGACAGACAGACTATACGTGTGTGTGTGGGCCTGGGGACAGACAGACTATACGTGCGTGTGTGGGCCTGGGGACAGACAGACTATACGTGTGAGGGCCTGGGGACAGACAGACTATACGTGTGTGTGTGGGCCTGGGGACAGACAGACTATACGTGTGTGGGCCTGGGGACAGACAGACTATACGTGTGTGTGTGGGCCTGGGGACAGACGGACTATACGTGTGTGTGTGGGCCTGGGGACAGACAGACTATACATGTGAGGGCCTGGGGACAGACTATACGTGTGTGTGTGGGCCTGGGGACAGACGGAATATACGTGTGTGGGCCTGGGGACAGACAGACTATACGTGTGTGTGAGGGCCTGGGGACAGACAGACTATACGTGTGTGTGAGGGCCTGGGGACAGACAGACTATACGTGTGAGGGCCTGGGGACAGACGGAATATACGTGTGTGGGCCTGGGGACAGACAGACTATACGTGTGTGTGAGGGCCTGGGGACAGACAGACTATACGTGTGTGTGTGGGCCTGGGGACAGACAGACTATACGTGTGTGGGCCTGGGGACAGACAGACTATACGTGTGTGTGTGGGCCTGGGGACAGACGGAATATACGTGTGTGTGTGGGCCTGGGGACAGACGGAATATACGTGTGCGGGCCTGGGGACAGACAGACTATACGTGTGAGGGCCTGGGGACAGACAGACTATACGTGTGTGGGCCTGGGGACAGACAGACTATACGTGTGAGGGCCTGGGGACAGACAGACTATACGTGTGTGTGTGGGCCTGGGGACAGACAGACTATACGTGTGTGTGTGGGCCTGGGGACAGACAGACTATACGTGTGTGGGCCTGGGGACAGACAGACTATACGTGTGTGTGTGGGCCTGGGGACAGACAGACTATACGTGTGTGTGTGGGCCTGGGGACAGACAGACTATACGTGTGTGTGAGGGCCTGGGGACAGACAGACTATACGTGTGTGTGTGGGCCTGGGGACAGACAGACTATACGTGTGAGGGCCTGGGGACAGACAGACTATACGTGTGTGTGTGGGCCTGGGGACAGACAGACTATACGTGTGTGGGCCTGGGGACAGACAGACTATACGTGTGTGTGAGGGCCTGGGGACAGACAGACTATACGTGTGTGTGAGGGCCTGGGGACAGACAGACTATACGTGTGTGGGCCTGGGGACAGACAGACTATACGTGTGTGTGTGGGCCTGGGGACAGACAGACTATACGTGTGTGGGCCTGGGGACAGACGGAATATACGTGTGTGTGTGGGCCTGGGGACAGACAGACTATACGTGTGTGTGTGGGCCTGGGGACAGACGGACTATACGTGTGTGTGTGGGCCTGGGGACAGACAGACTATACGTGTGTGTGTGGGCCTGGGGACAGACAGACTATACGTGTGTGTGTGGGCCTGGGGACAGACGGAATATACGTGTGTGTGTGGGCCTGGGGACAGACAGACTATACGTGTGTGTGTGGGCCTGGGGACAGACAGACTATACGTGTGAGGGCCTGGGGACAGACGGAATATACGTGTGTGTGTGGGCCTGGGGACAGACGGAATATACGTGTGTGTGTGGGCCTGGGGACAGACAGACTATATGTGTGTGTGAGGGCCTGGGGACAGACAGACTATACGTGTGTGTGTGGGCCTGGGGACAGACGGACTATACGTGTGTGTGAGGGCCTGGGGACAGACAGACTATACGTGTGTGGGCCTGGGGACAGACAGACTATACGTGTGTGTGAGGGCCTGGGGACAGACAGACTATACGTGTGTGTGAGGGCCTGGGGACAGACAGACTATACGTGTGTGTGTGGGCCTGGGGACAGACGGACTATACGTGTGAGGGCCTGGGGACAGACAGACTATACGTGTGTGTGAGGGCCTGGGGACAGACGGACTATACGTGTGAGGGCCTGGGGACAGACAGACTATACGTGTGTGTGAGGGCCTGGGGACAGACAGACTATACGTGTGTGTGTGTGGGCCTGGGGACAGACAGACTATACGTGTGAGGGCCTGGGGACAGACAGACTATACGTGTGAGGGCCTGGGGACAGACAGACTATACGTGTGTGTGAGGGCCTGGGGACAGACAGACTATACGTGTGTGTGTGGGCCTGGGGACAGACAGACTATACGTGTGTGTGAGGGCCTGGGGACAGACAGACTATACGTGTGTGGGCCTGGGGACAGACAGACTATACGTGTGTGTGTGGGCCTGGGGACAGACAGACTATACGTGTGTGTGTGGGCCTGGGGACAGACGGAATATACATGTGTGGGCCTGGGGACAGACAGACTATACGTGTGTGTGAGGGCCTGGGGACAGACAGACTATACGTGTGTGGGCCTGGGGACAGACAGACTATACGTGTGTGTGTGGGCCTGGGGACAGACAGACTATACGTGTGTGTGTGTGGGCCTGGGGACAGACAGACTATACGTGTGTGTGTGGGCCTGGGGACAGACAGACTATACGTGTGAGGGCCTGGGGACAGACAGACTATACGTGTGAGGGCCTGGGGACAGACAGACTATACGTGTGTGTGAGGGCCTGGGGACAGACAGACTATACGTGTGAGGGCCTGGGGACAGACAGACTATACGTGTGTGTGTGGGCCTGGGGACAGACAGACTATACGTGTGTGGGCCTGGGGACAGACAGACTATACGTGTGTGTGTGGGCCTGGGGACAGACAGACTATACGTGTGTGGGCCTGGGGACAGACAGACTATACGTGTGTGTGTGGGCCTGGGGACAGACAGACTATACGTGTGTGTGTGGGCCTGGGGACAGACAGACTATATGTGTGTGTGTGGGCCTGGGGACAGACAGACTATACGTGTGTGTGTGTGGGCCTGGGGACAGACAGACTATACGTGTGTGGGCCTGGGGACAGACAGACTATACGTGTGTGGGCCTGGGGACAGACAGACTATACGTGTGAGGGCCTGGGGACAGACAGACTATACGTGTGTGTGAGGGCCTGGGGACAGACAGACTATACGTGTGTGTGTGGGCCTGGGGACAGACAGACTATACGTGTGTGTGTGGGCCTGGGGACAGACAGACTATACGTGTGTGTGTGGGCCTGGGGACAGACGGAATATACATGTGTGTGTGTGGGCCTGGGGACAGACAGACTATACGTGTGTGTGTGGGCCTGGGGACAGACAGACTATACGTGTGTGTGTGGGCCTGGGGACAGACGGAATATACATGTGTGGGCCTGGGGACAGACAGACTATACGTGTGTGTGAGGGCCTGGGGACAGACAGACTATACGTGTGTGTGTGGGCCTGGGGACAGACGGAATATACATGTGTGGGCCTGGGGACAGACAGACTATACGTGTGAGGGCCTGGGCACAGACAGACTATATGTGTGTGTGTGTGGGCCTGGGGACAGACAGACTATACGTGTGTGTGTGGGCCTGGGGACAGACAGACTATACGTGTGTGTGTGGGCCTGGGGACAGACAGACTATACGTGTGTGTGTGGGCCTGGGGACAGACAGACTATACGTGTGTGTGTGGGCCTGGGGACAGACAGACTATACGTGTGTGTGAGGGCCTGGGGACAGACAGACTATACGTGTGTGTGTGGGCCTGGGGACAGACAGACAATACGTGTGTGTGAGGGCCTGGGGACAGACAGACTATACGTGTGTGTGAGGGCCTGGGGACAGACAGACTATATGTGTGTGTGTGGGCCTGGGGACAGACAGACTATACGTGTGTGGGCCTGGGGACAGACAGACTATACGTGTGTGGGCCTGGGGACAGACAGACTATACGTGTGTGTGTGGGCCTGGGGACAGACAGACTATACGTGTGTGTGAGGGCCTGGGGACAGACAGACTATACGTGTGTGTGTGGGCCTGGGGACAGACAGACTATACGTGTGTGTGTGGGCCTGGGGACAGACAGACTATACGTGTGTGTGAGGGCCTGGGGACAGACAGACTATATGTGTGTGTGTGTGGGCCTGGGGACAGACAGACTATACGTGTGTGTGTGGGCCTGGGGACAGACAGACTATACGTGTGTGTGTGGGCCTGGGGACAGACAGACTATACGTGTGTGTGTGGGCCTGGGGACAGACAGACTATACGTGTGTGTGTGGGCCTGGGGACAGACAGACTATACGTGTGTGTGAGGGCCTGGGGACAGACAGACTATATGTGTGTGTGTGGGCCTGGGGACAGACAGACTATACGTGTGTGTGTGGGCCTGGGGACAGACAGACTATACGTGTGTGTGTGGGCCTGGGGACAGACAGACTATACGTGTGTGTGTGGGCCTGGGGACAGACAGACTATACGTGTGTGTGTGGGCCTGGGGACAGACAGACTATACGTGTGTGTGTGGGCCTGGGGACAGACAGACTATACGTGTGTGGGCCTGGGGACAGACAGACTATACGTGTGTGTGTGGGCCTGGGGACAGACGGAATATACGTGTGGGGGCCTGGGGACAGACAGACTATACGTGTGTGTGTGGGCCTGGGGACAGACAGACTATACGTGTGTGTGTGGGCCTGGGGACAGACAGACTATACGTGTGTGTAAGGGCCTGGGGACAGACAGACTATACGTGTGTGTGTGGGCCTGGGGACAGACAGACTATACGTGTGTGTGTGGGCCTGGGGACCGACAGACTATACGTGTGTGTGTGGGCCTGGGGACAGACAGACTATACGTGTGTGTGTGGGCCTGGGGACAGACGGAATATACGTGTGTGTGAGGGCCTGGGGACAGACAGACTATATGTGTGTGTGTGGGCCTGGGGACAGACAGACTATACGTGTGTGTGAGGGCCTGGGGACAGACAGACTATACGTGTGTGTGCGGGCCTGGGGACAGACAGACTATACGTGTGTGTGAGGGCCTGGGGACAGACAGACTATACGTGTGTGTGTGTGGGCCTGGGGACAGACAGACTATACGTGTGTGTGTGTGGGCCTGGGCACAGACAGACTATACGTGTGTGTGTGGGCCTGGGGACAGACGGACTATACGTGTGTGGGCCTGGGGACAGACAGACTATACGTGTGTGTGAGGGCCTGGGGACAGACGAAATATACGTGTGTGGGCCTGGGGACAGACAGACTATACGTGTGTGTGTGGGCCTGGGGACAGACGGAATATACGTGTGTGTGAGGGCCTGGGGACAGACAGACTATACGTGTGTGTGAGGGCCTGGGGACAGACAGACTATACGTGTGTGTGAGGGCCTGGGGACAGACAGACTATACGTGCGTGTGAGGGCCTGGGGACAGACGGACTATACGTGTGTGTGAGGGCCTGGGGACAGACAGACTATATGTGTGTGGGCCTGGGGACAGACGGAATATACGTGTGTGTGTGTGGGCCTGGGGACAGACTATACGTGCGTGTGAGGGCCTGGGGACAGACAGACTATACGTGTGTGTGTGTGGGCCTGGGGACAGACAGACTATACGTGTGTGGGCCTGGGGACAGACAGACTATACGTGTGTGTGAGGGCCTGGGGACAGACAGACTATACGTGTGTGTGTGGGCCTGGGGACAGACAGACTATACGTGTGTGTGAGGGCCTGGGGACAGACAGACTATACGTGTGTGTGAGGGCCTGGGGACAGACAGACTATACGTGTGTGTGTGGGCCTGGGGACAGACAGACTATACGTGTGTGTGTGTGGGCCTGGGGACAGACAGACTATATGTGTGTGTGAGGGCCTGGGGACAGACAGACTATACGTGTGTGTGTGGGCCTGGGGACAGACAGACTATACGTGTGTGTGTGGGCCTGGGGACAGACAGACTATACGTGTGTGGGCCTGGGGACAGACAGACTATACGTGTGTGTGTGGGCCTGGGGACAGACGGAATATACGTGTGTGTGTGGGCCTGGGGACAGACAGACTATACGTGTGTGTGAGGGCCTGGGGACAGACAGACTATACGTGTGTGTGTGGGCCTGGGGACAGACGGAATATACGTGTGAGGGCCTGGGGACAGACAGACTATACGTGTGTGTGTGGGCCTGGGGACAGACAGACTATACGTGTGAGGGCCTGGGGACAGACAGACTATACGTGTGTGGGCCTGGGGACAGACAGACTATACGTGTGTGTGTGGGCCTGGGGACAGACAGACTATACGTGTGTGGGCCTGGGGACAGACAGACTATACGTGTGTGGGCCTGGGGACAGACAGACTATACGTGTGTGTGTGGGCCTGGGGACAGACAGACTATACATGTGAGGGCCTGGGGACAGACTATACGTGTGTGTGTGGGCCTGGGGACAGACTATACGTGTGTGTGTGGGCCTGGGGACAGACTATACGTGTGTGTGTGGGCCTGGGGACAGACTATACGTGTGTGTGTGGGCCTGGGGACAGACAGACTATACGTGTGTGTGAGGGCCTGGGGACAGACAGACTATACGTGTGTGGGCCTGGGGACAGACAGACTATACGTGTGTGTGTGGGCCTGGGGACAGACTATACGTGTGTGTGTGGGCCTGGGGACAGACTATACGTGTGTGTGTGGGCCTGGGGACAGACTATACGTGTGTGTGTGGGCCTGGGGACAGACAGACTATACGTGTGTGTGAGGGCCTGGGGACAGACAGACTATACGTGTGTGTGTGGGCCTGGGGACAGACAGACTATACGTGTGTGTGAGGGCCTGGGGACAGACAGACTATACGTGTGAGGGCCTGGGGACAGACAGACTATACGTGTGTGTGAGGGCCTGGGGACAGACAGACTATACGTGTGTGTGTGGGCCTGGGGACAGACGGAATATACGTGTGTGTGTGGGCCTGGGGACAGACAGACTATACGTGTGTGTGTGGGCCTGGGGACAGACAGACTATACGTGTGTGTGAGGGCCTGGGGACAGACAGACTATACGTGTGTGTGTGGGCCTGGGGACAGACAGACAGACTATACGTGTGTGTGAGGGCCTGGGGACAGACAGACTATACGTGTGTGTGTGGGCCTGGGGACAGACAGACTATACGTGTGTGTGTGGGCCTGGGCACAGACAGACTATACGTGTGTGTGAGGGCCTGGGGACAGACAGACTATATGTGTGTGGGCCTGGGGACAGACAGACTATACGTGTGTGTGTGTGGGCCTGGGGACAGACAGACTATACGTGTGTGTGTGGGCCTGGGGACAGACAGACTATACGTGTGAGGGCCTGGGGACAGACAGACTATACGTGTGTGTGTGGGCCTGGGGACAGACAGACTATACGTGTGTGTGTGGGCCTGGGGACAGACAGACTATACGTGTGTGTGAGGGCCTGGGGACAGACAGACTATACGTGTGTGTGTGGGCCTGGGGACAGACAGACTATACGTGTGAGGGCCTGGGGACAGACAGACTATACGTGTGTGTGTGGGCCTGGGGACAGACGGAATATACGTGTGTGGGCCTGGGGACAGACAGACTATACGTGTGAGGGCCTGGGGACAGACAGACTATATGTGTGTGGGCCTGGGGACAGACGGACTATATGTGTGAGGGCCTGGGGACAGACAGACTATACGTGTGAGGGCCTGGGGACAGACAGACTATACGTGTGTGTGTGGGCCTGGGGACAGACAGACTATACGTGTGAGGGCCTGGGGACAGACAGACTATACGTGTGTGTGTGGGCCTGGGGACAGACTATACGTGTGTGTGTGGGCCTGGGGACAAACAGACTATACGTGTGTGGGCCTGGGGACAGACAGACTATACGTGTGAGGGCCTGGGGACAGACAGAATATACGTGTGTGTGTGGGCCTGGGGACAGACAGACTATACGTGTGTGTGTGGGCCTGGGGACAGACAGACAATACGTGTGTGTGAGGGCCAGGGGGCAGACAGACTATACGTGTGTGTGAGGGCCTGGGGACAGACAGACTATACGTGTGTGTGTGGGCCTGGGGACAGACAGACTATACGTGTGTGTGTGGGCCTGGGGACAGACAGACTATACGTGCGTGTGTGGGCCTGGGGACAGACGGAATATACATGTGTGGGCCTGGGGACAGACAGACTATACGTGTGTGTGTGGGCCTGGGGACAGACAGACTATACGTGTGTGTGAGGGCCTGGGGACAGACAGACTATACGTGTGTGTGTGGGCCTGGGGACAGACAGACTATACGTGTGTGGGCCTGGGGACAGACAGACTATACGTGTGTGTGTGGGCCTGGGGACAGACAGACTATACGTGTGTGTGTGGGCCTGGGGACAGACAGACTATACGTGTGTGTGTGGGCCTGGGGACAGACAGACTATACGTGTGTGTGAGGGCCTGGGGACAGACGGAATATACGTGTGTGTGTGGGCCTGGGGACAGACGGAATATACGTGTGTGTGTGTGTGGGCCTGGGGACAGACGGACTATACGTGTGTGTGAGGGCCTGGGGACAGACAGACTATACGTGTGTGTGTGTGGGCCTGGGGACAGACAGACTATACGTGTGTGTGTGGGCCTGGGGACAGACAGACTATACGTGTGTGGGCCTGGGGACAGACTATACGTGTGTCTGTGGGCCTGGGGACAGACAGACTATACGTGTGTGTGTGGGCCTGGGGACAGACAGACTATACGTGTGTGTGTGGGCCTGGGGACAGACGGAATATACGTGTGTGGGCCTGGGGACAGACAGACTATACGTGTGTGTTTGGGCCTGGGGACAGACAGACAATACGTGTGAGGGCCTGGGGACAGACAGACTATACGTGTGTGTGAGGGCCTGGGGACAGACAGACTATACGTGTGTGTGTGGGCCTGGGGACAGACAGACTATACGTGTGTGTGTGGGCCTGGGGACAGACAGACTATACGTGTGTGTGAGGGCCTGGGGACAGACAGACTATACGTGTGTGTGTGGGCCTGGGGACAGACAGACTATACGTGTGTGTGAGGGCCTGGGGACAGACAGACTATACGTGTGTGTGAGGGCCTGGGGACAGACAGACTATACGTGTGTGTGTGGGCCTGGGGACAGACAGACTATACGTGTGTGGGCCTGGGGACAGACGGAATATACATGTGTGGGCCTGGGGACAGACAGACTATACGTGTGTGTGTGGGCCTGGGGACAGACAGACTATACGTGTGTGTGTGGGCCTGGGGACAGACAGACTATACGTGTGTGTGTGGGCCTGGGGACAGACAGACTATACGTGTGTGTGTGGGCCTGGGGACAGACAGACTATACGTGTGTGTGAGGGCCTGGGGACAGACGGAATATACGTGTGTGTGAGGGCCTGGGGACAGACGGAATATACGTGTGTGTGAGGGCCTGGGGACAGACGGAATATACGTGTGTGGGCCTGGGGACAGACAGACTATACGTGCGTGTGTGGGCCTGGGGACAGACAGACTATACGTGTGTGGGCCTGGGGACAGACAGACTATACGTGCGTGTGTGGGCCTGGGGACAGACAGACTATACGTGTGTGGGCCTGGGGACAGACAGACTATACGTGTGTGTGTGTGGGCCTGGGGACAGACGGAATATACGTGTGTGGGCCTGGGGACAGACAGACTATACGTGTGTGTGTGGGCCTGGGGACAGACAGACTATACGTGTGTGGGCCTGGGGACAGACAGACTATACGTGTGTGTGTGTGGGCCTGGGGACAGACGGAATATACGTGTGTGTGTGGGCCTGGGGACAGACAGACTATACGTGTGTGTGTGGGCCTGGGGACAGACAGACTATACGTGTGTGTGAGGGCCTGGGGACAGACAGACTATACGTGTGTGTGAGGGCCTGGGGACAGACAGACTATACGTGTGTGTGTGGGCCTGGGGACAGACAGACTATACGTGTGTGGGCCTGGGGACAGACAGACTATACGTGCGTGTGTGGGCCTGGGGACAGACAGACTATACGTGTGTGGGCCTGGGGACAGACAGACTATACGTGTGTGGGCCTGGGGACAGACAGACTATACGTGTGTGGGCCTGGGGACAGACAGACTATACGTGTGTGTGTGGGCCTGGGGACAGACAGACTATGCGTGTGTGTGTGGGCCTGGGGACAGACAGACTATACGTGTGTGGGCCTGGGGACAGACAGACTATACGTGTGTGTGTGTGGGCCTGGGGACAGACGGAATATACGTGTGTGGGCCTGGGGACAGACAGACTATACGTGCGTGGGCCTGGGGACAGACAGACTATACGTGTGTGTGAGGGCCTGGGGACAGACAGACTATACGTGTGTGTGTGGGCCTGGGGACAGACAGACTATACGTGTGAGGGCCTGGGGACAGACAGACTATACGTGTGTGTGTGAGGGCCTGGGGACAGACAGACTATACGTGTGAGGGCCTGGGGACAGACAGACTATACGTGTGTGTGTGAGGGCCTGGGGACAGACAGACTATACGTGTGAGGGCCTGGGGACAGACAGACTATACGTGTGTGTGTGAGGGCCTGGGGACAGACAGACTATACGTGTGTGTGTGGGCCTGGGGACAGACAGACTATACGTGTGTGGGCCTGGGGACAGACAGACTATACGTGTGTGGGCCTGGGGACAGACAGACTATACGTGCGTGTGTGGGCCTGGGGACAGACAGACTATACGTGTGTGTGTGGGCCTGGGGACAGACAGACTATACGTGTGTGTGTGAGGGCCTGGGGACAGACAGACTATACGTGCGTGTGTGGGCCTGGGGACAGACAGACTATACGTGTGTGTGAGGGCCTGGGGACAGACAGACTATACGTGTGTGTGTGGGCCTGGGGACAGACAGACTATACGTGTGTGTGTCGGCCTGGGGACAGACAGACTATACGTGTGTGTGTGGGCCTGGGGACAGACAGTCTATACGTGTGTGTGTGGGCCTGGGGACAGACAGACTATACGTGTGTGTGTGGGCCTGGGGACAGACAGACTATACGTGTGTGTGTGGGTCTGGGGACAGACAGACTATACGTGTGTGTGTGGGCCTGGGGACAGACAGACTATACGTGTGTGTGTGGGCCTGGGGACAGACAGACTATACGTGTGTGTGTGGGTCTGGGGACAGACAGACTATACGTGTGTGTGTGGGCCTGGGGACAGACAGACTATACGTGTGTGTGAGGGCCTGGGGACAGACAGACTATACGTGTGTGTGTGGGCCTGGGGACAGACAGACTATACGTGTGTGTGTGGGCCTGGGGACAGACGGACTATACGTGTGTGTGAGGGCCTGGGGACAGACAGACTATACGTGTGTGTGTGGGCCTGGGGACAGACGGAATATACGTGTGTGTGAGGGCCTGGGGACAGACAGACTATACGTGTGTGTGAGGGCCTGGGGACAGACAGACTATACGTGTGTGTGTGGGCCTGGGGACAGACAGACTATACGTGTGTGTGTGGGCCTGGGGACAGACAGACTATACGTGTGTGGGCCTGGGGACAGACAGACTATACGTGTGTGTGTGGGCCTGGGGACAGACAGACTATACGTGTGTGTGTGGGCCTGGGGACAGACAGACTATACGTGTGTGTGTGGGCCTGGGGACAGACAGACTATACGTGTGTGTGTGGGTCTGGGGACAGACAGACTATACGTGTGTGTGTGGGCCTGGGGACAGACAGACTATACGTGTGTGTGTGGGCCTGGGGACAGACAGACTATACGTGTGTGTGTGGGTCTGGGGACAGACAGACTATACGTGTGTGTGTGGGCCTGGGGACAGACGGACTATACGTGCGTGTGAGGGCCTGGGGACAGACAGACTATACGTGTGTGTGTGGGCCTGGGGACAGACAGACTATACGTGTGTGGGCCTGGGGACAGACAGACTATACGTGTGTGTGTGGGCCTGGGGACAGACTATACGTGTGTGTGTGTGGGCCTGGGGACAGACAGACTATACGTGTGTGGGCCTGGGGACAGACGGACTATACGTGTGTGTGAGGGCCTGGGGACAGACAGACTATACGTGTGTGTGTGGGCCTGGGGACAGACAGACTATACGTGTGTGTGTGGGCCTGGGGACAGACAGACTATACGTGTGTGTGTGGGCCTGGGGACAGACAGACTATACGTGTGTGTGTGGGCCTGGGGACAGACAGACTATACGTGTGTGGGCCTGGGGACAGACAGACTATACGTGTGTGTGAGGGCCTGGGGACAGACAGACTATACGTGCGTGTGTGGGCCTGGGGACAGACAGACTATACGTGTGTGTGTGGGCCTGGGGACAGACGGAATATACGTGTGTGTGTGGGCCTGGGGACAGACAGACTATACGTGCGTGTGTGTGGGCCTGGGGACAGACGGAATATACGTGTGTGTGTGGGCCTGGGGACAGACGGAATATACGTGTGTGTGTGGGCCTGGGGACAGACAGACTATACGTGTGAGGGCCTGGGGACAGACAGACTATACGTGTGTGTGGGGGCCTGGGGACAGACAGACTATACGTGTGAGGGCCTGGGGACAGACAGACTATACGTGTGAGGGCCTGGGGACAGACAGACTATACGTGTGTGTGTGGGCCTGGGGACAGACAGACTATACGTGTGTGTGAGGGCCTGGGGACAGACAGACTATACGTGTGTGTGTGGGCCTGGGGACAGACAGACTATACGTGTGTGTGTGGGCCTGGGGACAGACAGACTATACGTGCGTGTGTGGGCCTGGGGACAGACAGACTATACGTGTGTGGGCCTGGGGACAGACAGACTATACGTGTGTGTGTGGGCCTGGGGACAGACAGACTATACGTGTGTGTGTGGGCCTGGGGACAGACAGACTATACGTGTGTGGGCCTGGGGACAGACAGACTATACGTGTGTGGGCCTGGGGACAGACAGACTATACGTGTGTGGGCCTGGGGACAGACAGACTATACGTGTGTGTGTGGGCCTGGGGACAGACAGACTATACGTGTGTGTGTGGGCCTGGGGACAGACAGACTATACGTGTGTGTGTGGGCCTGGGGACAGACAGACTATACGTGTGTGGGCCTGGGGACAGACAGACTATACGTGTGTGGGCCTGGGGACAGACAGACTATACGTGTGTGGGCCTGGGGACAGACAGACTATACGTGTGTGTGAGGGCCTGGGGACAGACAGACTATACGTGTGTGTGAGGGCCTGGGGACAGACGGAATATACGTGTGTGTGTGGGCCTGGGGACAGACAGACTATACGTGTGTGTGTGGGCCTGGGGACAGACAGACTATACGTGTGTGTGTGGGCCTGGGGACAGACGGAATATACGTGTGTGTGAGGGCCTGGGGACAGACAGACTATACGTGTGTGTGTGGGCCTGGGGACAGACAGACTATACGTGTGTGGGCCTGGGGACAGACAGACTATACGTGCGTGTGTGGGCCTGGGGACAGACAGACTATACGTGTGTGTGTGGGCCTGGGGACAGACGGAATATACGTGTGTGTGTGGGCCTGGGGACAGACAGACTATACGTGTGAGGGCCTGGGGACAGACAGACTATACGTGTGTGTGAGGGCCTGGGGACAGACAGACTATACGTGTGTGTGTGGGCCTGGGGACAGACAGACTATACGTGTGTGTGAGGGCCTGGGGACAGACAGACTATACGTGCGTGTGTGGGCCTGGGGACAGACAGACTATACGTGCGTGTGTGGGCCTGGGGACAGACAGACTATACGTGTGTGGGCCTGGGGACAGACAGACTATACGTGTGTGTGGGGGCCTGGGGACAGACAGACTATACGTGCGTGTGTGGGCCTGGGGACAGACAGACTATACGTGTGTGTGTGGGCCTGGGGACAGACAGACTATACGTGTGTGTGTGGGCCTGGGGACAGACAGACTATACGTGTGTGTGTGGGCCTGGGGACAGACAGACTATACGTGTGTGTGGGGGCCTGGGGACAGACAGACTATACGTGTGTGTGAGGGCCTGGGGACAGACAGACTATACGTGCGTGTGTGGGCCTGGGGACAGACAGACTATACGTGTGTGTGTGGGCCTGGGGACAGACAGACTATACGTGTGTGTGTGGGCCTGGGGACAGACAGACTATACGTGTGTGTGAGGGCCTGGGGACAGACAGACTATACGTGCGTGTGTGGGCCTGGGGACAGACAGACTATACGTGCGTGTGTGGGCCTGGGGACAGACAGACTATACGTGTGTGTGTGGGCCTGGGGACAGACAGACTATACGTGCGTGTGTGGGCCTGGGGACAGACGGAATATACGTGTGTGTGTGGGGGCCTGGGGACAGACAGACTATACGTGTGTGTGTGGGCCTGGGGACAGACAGACTATACGTGTGTGTGTGGGCCTGGGGACAGACAGACTATACGTGCGTGTGTGGGCCTGGGGACAGACAGACTATACGTGTGTGTGTGGGCCTGGGGACAGACGGAATATACGTGTGTGTGTGGGCCTGGGGACAGACGGACTATACGTGCGTGTGTGGGCCTGGGGACAGACAGACTATACGTGTGTGTGTGTGGGCCTGGGGACAGACGGAATATACGTGTGTGTGTGGGCCTGGGGACAGACAGACTATACGTGTGAGGGCCTGGGGACAGACAGACTATACGTGTGTGTGTGGGCCTGGGGACAGACAGACTATACGTGTGTGTGTGGGCCTGGGGACAGACAGACTATACGTGTGTGTGTGGGCCTGGGGACAGACAGACTATACGTGTGTGTGTGGGCCTGGGGACAGACAGACTATACGTGTGTGGGCCTGGGGACAGACAGACTATACGTGTGTGTGTGGGCCTGGGGACAGACAGACTATACGTGTGTGTGTGGGCCTGGGGACAGACAGACTATACGTGTGTGGGCCTGGGGACAGAAAGACTATACGTGTGTGTGTGGGCCTGGGGACAGACAGACTATACGTGTGAGGGCCTGGGGACAGACAGACTATACGTGGGTGTGTGGGCCTGGGGACAGACAGACTATACGTGTGTGGGCCTGGGGACAGACAGACTATACGTGTGTGTGTGGGCCTGGGGACAGACGGACTATACGTGTGTGTGTGTGGGCCTGGGGACAGACAGACTATACGTGTGTGTGTGGGCCTGGGGACAGACAGACTATACGTGTGTGTGTGGGCCTGGGGACAGACAGACTATATGTGTGTGTGAGGGCCTGGGGACAGACAGACTATACGTGTGTGTGTGGGCCTGGGGACAGACAGACTATACGTGTGTGGGCCTGGGGACAGACAGACTATACGTGTGTGTGAGGGCCTGGGGACAGACAGACTATACGTGTGTGTGTGGGCCTGGGGACAGACAGACTATACGTGTGTGTGTGGGCCTGGGGACAGACAGACTATACGTGTGTGTGTGGGCCTGGGGACAGACAGACTATACGTGTGTGTGAGGGCCTGGGGACAGACAGACTATACGTGTGTGTGAGGGCCTGGGGACAGACAGACTATACGTGTGTGGGCCTGGGGACAGACAGACTATACGTGTGTGTGTGTGGGCCTGGGGACAGACAGACTATACGTGTGTGTGTGGGCCTGGGGACAGACAGACTATACGTGTGAGGGCCTGGGGACAGACAGACTATATGTGTGTGGGCCTGGGGACAGACAGACTATACGTGTGTGGGCCTGGGGACAGACAGACTATACGTGTGTGTGTGGGCCTGGGGACAGACAGACTATACGTGTGTGTGTGGGCCTGGGGACAGACAGACTATACGTGTGTGTGAGGGCCTGGGGACAGACAGACTATACGTGTGTGTGTGGGCCTGGGGACAGACAGACTATACGTGTGTGGGCCTGGGGACAGACGGAATATACGTGTGTGTGAGGGCCTGGGGACAGACAGACTATACGTGTGTGGGCCTGGGGACAGACAGACTATACGTGTGTGTGTGGGCCTGGGGACAGACAGACTATACGTGTGTGTGTGGGCCTGGGGACAGACAGACTATACGTGCGTGTGTGGGCCTGGGAACAGACAGACTATACGTGTGTGTGTGGGCCTGGGGACAGACAGACTATACGTGTGTGTGTGAGGGCCTGGGGACAGACAGACTATACGTGTGTGTGTGAGGGCCTGGGGACAGACAGACTATACGTGTGTGTGTGGGCCTGGGGACAGACAGACTATACGTGTGTGTGTGGGCCTGGGGACAGACAGACTATACGTGTGTGTGAGGGCCTGGGGACAGACGGAATATACGTGTGTGTGTGGGCCTGGGGACAGACAGACTATACGTGTGTGTGTGGGCCTGGGGACAGACAGACTATACGTGTGAGGGCCTGGGGACAGACGGAATATACGTGTGTGTGTGGGCCTGGGGACAGACAGACTATACGTGTGTGTGTGGGCCTGGGGACAGACAGACTATACGTGTGTGGGCCTGGGGACAGACGGAATATACGTGTGTGTGAGGGCCTGGGGACAGACAGACTATACGTGTGTGGGCCTGGGGACAGACAGACTATACGTGTGTGTTTGGGCCTGGGGACAGACAGACTATACGTGTGTGTGTGGGCCTGGGGACAGACAGACTATACGTGTGTGTGAGGGCCTGGGGACAGACAGACTATACGTGTGTGTGTGGGCCTGGGGACAGACAGACTATACGTGTGTGTGCCTGGGGACAGACAGACTATACGTGTGTGTGAGGGCCTGGGGACAGACAGACTATACGTGTGTGTGAGGGCCTGGGGACAGACAGACTATACGTGTGTGTGTGGGCCTGGGGACAGACAGACTATACGTGTGTGTGCCTGGGGACAGACAGACTATACGTGTGTGTGAGGGCCTGGGGACAGACAGACTATACGTGTGTGTGTGGGCCTGGGGACAGACAGACTATACGTGTGTGTGTGGGCCTGGGGACAGACAGACTATACGTGTGAGGGCCTGGGGACAGACAGACTATACGTGTGTGTGTGGGCCTGGGGACAGACAGACAGACTATACGTGTGTGTGAGGGCCTGGGGACAGACAGACTATACGTGTGTGTGTGGGCCTGGGGACAGACAGACTATACGTGTGTGTGTGGGCCTGGGCACAGACAGACTATACGTGTGTGTGAGGGCCTGGGGACAGACAGACTATATGTGTGTGGGCCTGGGGACAGACAGACTATACGTGTGTGTGTGTGGGCCTGGGGACAGACAGACTATACGTGTGTGTGTGGGCCTGGGGACAGACAGACTATACGTGTGAGGGCCTGGGGACAGACAGACTATACGTGTGTGTGTGGGCCTGGGGACAGACAGACTATACGTGTGTGTGTGGGCCTGGGGACAGACAGACTATACGTGTGTGTGAGGGCCTGGGGACAGACAGACTATACGTGTGTGGGCCTGGGGACAGACAGACTATACGTGTGTGGGCCTGGGGACAGACGGAATATACGTGTGTGTGTGGGCCTGGGGACAGACGGAATATACGTGTGTGGGCCTGGGGACAGACAGACTATACGTGTGAGGGCCTGGGGACAGACAGACTATATGTGTGTGGGCCTGGGGACAGACGGACTATATGTGTGAGGGCCTGGGGACAGACAGACTATACGTGTGAGGGCCTGGGGACAGACAGACTATACGTGTGTGTGTGGGCCTGGGGACAAACAGACTATACGTGTGTGGGCCTGGGGACAGACAGACTATACGTGTGAGGGCCTGGGGACAGACAGAATATACGTGTGTGTGTGGGCCTGGGGACAGACAGACTATACGTGTGTGTGTGGGCCTGGGGACAGACAGACAATACGTGTGTGTGAGGGCCAGGGGGCAGACAGACTATACGTGTGTGTGAGGGCCTGGGGACAGACAGACTATACGTGTGTGTGTGGGCCTGGGGACAGACAGACTATACGTGTGTGTGTGGGCCTGGGGACAGACAGACTATACGTGCGTGTGTGGGCCTGGGGACAGACGGAATATACATGTGTGGGCCTGGGGACAGACAGACTATACGTGTGTGTGTGGGCCTGGGGACAGACAGACTATACGTGTGTGTGAGGGCCTGGGGACAGACAGACTATACGTGTGTGTGTGGGCCTGGGGACAGACAGACTATACGTGTGTGTGTGGGCCTGGGGACAGACAGACTATACGTGTGTGTGTGGGCCTGGGGACAGACAGACTATACGTGTGTGTGTGGGCCTGGGGACAGACAGACTATACGTGTGTGTGAGGGCCTGGGGACAGACGGAATATACGTGTGTGTGTGGGCCTGGGGACAGACGGAATATACGTGTGTGTGTGTGGGCCTGGGGACAGACGGACTATACGTGTGTGTGAGGGCCTGGGGACAGACAGACTATACGTGTGTGTGTGTGGGCCTGGGGACAGACAGACTATACGTGTGTGTGTGGGCCTGGGGACAGACAGACTATACGTGTGTGGGCCTGGGGACAGACTATACGTGTGTGTGTGGGCCTGGGGACAGACAGACTATACGTGTGTGTGTGGGCCTGGGGACAGACAGACTATACGTGTGTGTGTGGGCCTGGGGACAGACAGACTATACGTGTGTGTGTGGGCCTGGGGACAGACGGAATATACGTGTGTGGGCCTGGGGACAGACAGACTATACGTGTGTGTGTGGGCCTGGGGACAGACAGACTATACGTGTGTGTGTGGGCCTGGGGACAGACAGACTATACGTGTGTGTGTGGGCCTGGGGACAGACAGACTATACGTGTGTGGGCCTGGGGACAGACAGACTATACGTGTGTGTGTGGGCCTGGGGACAGACAGACTATACGTGTGTGTGTGGGCCTGGGGACAGACAGACTATACGTGTGTGTGAGGGCCTGGGGACAGACAGACTATACGTGTGTGTGTGGGCCTGGGGACAGACAGACTATACGTGTGTTTGGGCCTGGGGACAGACAGACTATACGTGTGTGTGTGGGCCTGGGGACAGACAGACTATACGTGTGTGTGTGGGCCTGGGGACAGACAGACTATACGTGTGTGTGTGGGCCTGGGGACAGACAGACTATACGTGTGTGTGTGGGCCTGGGGACAGACAGACTATACGTGTGTGTGAGGGCCTGGGGACAGACAGACTATACGTGTGTGTGAGGGCCTGGGGACAGACAGACTATACGTGTGTGTGTGGGCCTGGGGACAGACAGACTATACGTGTGTGTGAGGGCCTGGGGACAGACAGACTATACGTGTGTGTGAGGGCCTGGGGACAGACAGACTATACGTGTGTGTGTGGGCCTGGGGACAGACAGACTATACGTGTGTGGGCCTGGGGACAGACGGAATATACATGTGTGGGCCTGGGGACAGACAGACTATACGTGTGTGTGTGGGCCTGGGGACAGACAGACTATACGTGTGTGTGTGGGCCTGGGGACAGACAGACTATACGTGTGTGTGTGGGCCTGGGGACAGACAGACTATACGTGTGTGTGTGGGCCTGGGGACAGACAGACTATACGTGTGTGTGAGGGCCTGGGGACAGACGGAATATACGTGTGTGTGAGGGCCTGGGGACAGACGGAATATACGTGTGTGTGAGGGCCTGGGGACAGACGGAATATACGTGTGTGGGCCTGGGGACAGACAGACTATACGTGCGTGTGTGGGCCTGGGGACAGACAGACTATACGTGTGTGGGCCTGGGGACAGACAGACTATACGTGCGTGTGTGGGCCTGGGGACAGACAGACTATACGTGTGTGGGCCTGGGGACAGACAGACTATACGTGTGTGTGTGGGCCTGGGGACAGACAGACTATACGTGTGTGGGCCTGGGGACAGACAGACTATACGTGTGTGTGTGTGGGCCTGGGGACAGACGGAATATACGTGTGTGTGTGGGCCTGGGGACAGACAGACTATACGTGTGTGTGTGGGCCTGGGGACAGACAGACTATACGTGTGTGTGAGGGCCTGGGGACAGACAGACTATACGTGTGTGTGTGGGCCTGGGGACAGACAGACTATACGTGTGTGGGCCTGGGGACAGACAGACTATACGTGCGTGTGTGGGCCTGGGGACAGACAGACTATACGTGTGTGGGCCTGGGGACAGACAGACTATACGTGTGTGGGCCTGGGGACAGACAGACTATACGTGTGTGGGCCTGGGGACAGACAGACTATACGTGTGTGTGTGGGCCTGGGGACAGACAGACTATGCTTGTGTGTGTGGGCCTGGGGACAGACAGACTATACGTGTGTGGGCCTGGGGACAGACAGACTATACGTGTGTGTGTGTGGGCCTGGGGACAGACAGACTATACGTGTGTGTGTGGGCCTGGGGACAGACAGACTATACGTGTGTGTGTGAGCCTGGGGACAGACAGACTATACGTGTGTGTGTGGGCCTGGGGACAGACAGACTATACGTGTGTGTGTGGGCCTGGGGACAGACAGACTATACGTGTGTGGGCCTGGGGACAGACAGACTATACGTGTGTGTGTGGGCCTGGGGACAGACAGACTATACGTGTGTGTGAGGGCCTGGGGACAGACAGACTATACGTGTGTGGGCCTGGGGACAGACAGACTATACGTGTGTGTGTGGGCCTGGGGACAGACAGACTATACGTGTGTGTGAGGGCCTGGGGACAGACAGACTATACGTGTGTGTGAGGGCCTGGGGACAGACAGACAATACGTGTGTGTGTGGGCCTGGGGACAGACAGACTATACGTGTGTGGGCCTGGGGACAGACAGACTATACGTGTGTGTGTGGGCCTGGGGACAGACAGACTATACGTGTGTGGGCCTGGGGACAGACAGACAATACGTGTGTGTGTGGGCCTGGGGACAGACAGACTATACGTGTGTGTGTGGGCCTGGGGACAGACAGACTATACGTGTGAGGGCCTGGGGACAGACAGACAATACGTGTGTGTGTGGGCCTGGGGACAGACAGACTATACGTGTGTGGGCCTGGGGACAGACAGACTATACGTGTGTGTGTGGGCCTGGGGACAGACAGACTATACGTGTGTGTGTGGGCCTGGGGACAGACAGACTATACGTGTGAGGGCCTGGGGACAGACAGACTATACGTGTGTGTGTGAGGGCCTGGGGACAGACAGACTATACGTGTGAGGGCCTGGGGACAGACAGACTATACGTGTGTGTGTGAGGGCCTGGGGACAGACAGACTATACGTGTGAGGGCCTGGGGACAGACAGACTATACGTGTGTGTGTGAGGGCCTGGGGACAGACAGACTATACGTGTGTGGGCCTGGGGACAGACAGACTATACGTGTGTGTGTGGGCCTGGGGACAGACAGACTATACGTGTGTGGGCCTGGGGACAGACAGACTATACGTGTGTGGGCCTGGGGACAGACAGACTATACGTGCGTGTGTGGGCCTGGGGACAGACAGACTATACGTGTGTGTGTGGGCCTGGGGACAGACAGACTATACGTGTGTGTGTGAGGGCCTGGGGACAGACAGACTATACGTGCGTGTGTGGGCCTGGGGACAGACAGACTATACGTGTGTGTGTGGGCCTGGGGACAGACAGACTATACGTGTGTGTGTGGGCCTGGGGACAGACAGACTATACGTGTGTGTGTGGGCCTGGGGACAGACAGACTATACGTGTGTGTGTGGGCCTGGGGACAGACAGACTATACGTGTGTGGGCCTGGGGACAGACAGACTATACGTGTGTGTGAGGGCCTGGGGACAGACAGACTATACGTGTGTGGGCCTGGGGACAGACAGACTATACGTGTGTGTGTGGGCCTGGGGACAGACGGAATATACGTGTGTGTGTGGGCCTGGGGACAGACGGAATATACGTGTGTGTGTGGGCCTGGGGACAGACGGAATATACGTGTGTGTGTGGGCCTGGGGACAGACGGAATATACGTGTGTGTGTGGGCCTGGGGACAGACAGACTATACGTGTGAGGGCCTGGGGACAGACAGACTATACGTGTGTGTGGGGGCCTGGGGACAGACAGACTATACGTGTGAGGGCCTGGGGACAGACAGACTATACGTGTGAGGGCCTGGGGACAGACAGACTATACGTGTGTGTGTGGGCCTGGGGACAGACAGACTATACGTGTGTGTGAGGGCCTGGGGACAGACAGACTATACGTGTGTGTGTGGGCCTGGGGACAGACAGACTATACGTGTGTGTGTGGGCCTGGGGACAGACAGACTATACGTGCGTGTGTGGGCCTGGGGACAGACAGACTATACGTGTGTGGGCCTGGGGACAGACAGACTATACGTGTGTGTGTGGGCCTGGGGACAGACAGACTATACGTGTGTGTGTGGGCCTGGGGACAGACAGACTATACGTGTGTGGGCCTGGGGACAGACAGACTATACGTGTGTGGGCCTGGGGACAGACAGACTATACGTGTGTGGGCCTGGGGACAGACAGACTATACGTGTGTGTGTGGGCCTGGGGACAGACAGACTATACGTGTGTGTGTGTGGGCCTGGGGACAGACAGACTATACGTGTGTGTGTGGGCCTGGGGACAGACAGACTATACGTGTGTGGGCCTGGGGACAGACAGACTATACGTGTGTGGGCCTGGGGACAGACAGACTATACGTGTGTGGGCCTGGGGACAGACAGACTATACGTGTGTGGGCCTGGGGACAGACTATACGTGTGTGTGTGGGCCTGGGGACAGACAGACTATACGTGTGTGTGTGGGCCTGGGGACAGACAGACTATACGTGTGTGTGTGGGCCTGGGGACAGACAGACTATACGTGTGTGTGAGGGCCTGGGGACAGACGGAATATACGTGTGTGTGTGGGCCTGGGGACAGACAGACTATACGTGTGTGTGTGGGCCTGGGGACAGACAGACTATACGTGTGTGTGTGGGCCTGGGGACAGACGGAATATACGTGTGTGTGAGGGCCTGGGGACAGACAGACTATACGTGTGTGTGTGGGCCTGGGGACAGACAGACTATACGTGTGAGGGCCTGGGGACAGACGGAATATACATGTGTGTGAGGGCCTGGGGACAGACAGACTATACGTGCGTGTGAGGGCCTGGGGACAGACAGACTATACGTGCGTGTGTGGGCCTGGGGACAGACAGACTATACGTGCGTGTGTGGGCCTGGGGACAGACAGACTATACGTGTGTGTGTGGGCCTGGGGACAGACAGACTATACGTGTGTGTGTGGGCCTGGGGACAGACAGACTATACGTGTGTGTGTGGGCCTGGGGACAGACAGACTATACGTGCGTGTGTGGGCCTGGGGACAGACAGACTATACGTGCGTGTGTGGGCCTGGGGACAGACAGACTATACGTGTGTGTGTGGGCCTGGGGACAGACGGAATATACGTGTGTGTGTGGGCCTGGGGACAGACGGACTATACGTGCGTGTGTGGGCCTGGGGACAGACAGACTATACGTGTGTGTGTGTGGGCCTGGGGACAGACGGAATATACGTGTGTGTGTGGGCCTGGGGACAGACAGACTATACGTGTGAGGGCCTGGGGACAGACAGACTATACGTGTGTGTGTGGGCCTGGGGACAGACAGACTATACGTGTGTGTGTGGGCCTGGGGACAGACAGACTATACGTGTGTGGGCCTGGGGACAGACAGACTATACGTGTGTGTGTGGGACTGGGGACAGACAGACTATACGTGTGTGTGTGTGGGCCTGGGGACAGACAGACTATACGTGTGTGGGCCTGGGGACAGACAGACTATACGTGTGTGTGTGGGCCTGGGGACAGACAGACTATACGTGTGAGGGCCTGGGGACAGACAGACTATACGTGTGTGTGTGGGCCTGGGGACAGACAGACTATACGTGTGTGTGTGGGCCTGGGGACAGACAGACTATACGTGTGTGGGCCTGGGGACAGACAGACTATACGTGTGTGTGTGGGCCTGGGGACAGACGGACTATACGTGTGTGTGTGTGGGCCTGGGGACAGACAGACTATACGTGTGTGTGAGGGCCTGGGGACAGACAGACTATACGTGTGTGTGTGGGCCTGGGGACAGACAGACTATACGTGTGTGGGCCTGGGGACAGACGGAATATACATGTGTGGGCCTGGGGACAGACAGACTATACGTGTGTGTGTGGGCCTGGGGACAGACAGACTATACGTGTGTGTGCCTGGGGACAGACAGACTATACGTGTGTGTGTGGGCCTGGGGACAGACAGACTATACGTGTGTGTGTGGGCCTGGGGACAGACAGACTATACGTGTGTGTGTGGGCCTGGGGACAGACAGACTATACGTGTGTGTGTGTGGGCCTGGGGACAGACAGACTATACGTGTGTGTGTGGGCCTGGGGACAGACAGACTATACGTGTGTGTGTGTGGGCCTGGGGACAGACAGACTATACGTGTGTGTGAGGGCCTGGGGACAGACAGACTATACGTGTGTGTGAGGGCCTGGGGACAGACAGACTATACGTGTGTGTGTGTGGGCCTGGGGACAGACAGACTATACGTGTGTGTGTGTGGGCCTGGGGACAGACAGACTATACGTGTGTGGGCCTGGGGACAGACAGACTATACGTGTGTGTGAGGGCCTGGGGACAGACAGACTATACGTGTGTGGGCCTGGGGACAGACAGACTATACGTGTGTGTGAGGGCCTGGGGACAGACAGACTATACATGCGTGTGTGGGCCTGGGGACAGACAGACTATACGTGTGTGTGTGGGCCTGGGGACAGACAGACTATATGTGTGTGTGAGGGCCTGGGGACAGACAGACTATACGTGTGTGTGTGGGCCTGGGGTCAGACAGACTATACGTGTGTGTGTGGGCCTGGGGACAGACAGACTATATGTGTGTGTGAGGGCCTGGGGACAGACAGACTATACGTGTGTGTGTGGGCCTGGGGTCAGACAGACTATACGTGTGTGTGTGGGCCTGGGGACAGACAGACTATACGTGTGTGTGTGGGCCTGGGGACAGACAGACTATACGTGTGTGTGAGGGCCTGGGGACAGACAGACTATACGTGTGTGTGAGGGCCTGGGGTCAGACAGACTATACGTGTGTGTGTGGGCCTGGGGACAGACAGACTATACGTGTGTGTGTGGGCCTGGGGACAGACAGACTATACGTGTGTGTGTGTGGGCCTGGGGACAGACAGACTATACGTGTGTGTGTGTGGGCCTGGGGACAGACGGAATATACGTGTGTGTGTGTGGGCCTGGGGACAGACAGACTATACGTGTGTGTGTGGGCCTGGGGACAGACAGACTATACGTGTGTGTGTGGGCCTGGGGACAGACAGACTATACGTGTGTGGGCCTGGGGACAGACAGACTATATGTGTGTGTGAGGGCCTGGGGACAGACAGACTATACGTGTGTGGGCCTGGGGACAGACAGACTATACGTGTGTGTGTGGGCCTGGGGACAGACAGACTATACGTGTGTGTGTGGGCCTGGGGACAGACTATACGTGTGTGTGGGGGCCTGGGGACAGACAGACTATACGTGTGTGTGTGAGGGCCTGGGGACAGACAGACTATACGTGTGTGTGTGGGCCTGGGGACAGACAGACTATACGTGTGAGGGCCTGGGGACAGACAGACTATACGTGTGTGTGTGGGCCTGGGGACAGACAGACTATACGTGTGTGTGTGGGCCTGGGGACAGACAGACTATACGTGTGTGTGAGGGCCTGGGGACAGACGGAATATACGTGTGTGTGTGGGCCTGGGGACAGACAGACTATACGTGTGTGTGTGGGCCTGGGGACAGACAGACTATACGTGTGTGTGTGGGCCTGGGGACAGACAGACTATACGTGTGTGTGTGTGGGCCTGGGGACAGACAGACTATACGTGTGTGTGAGGGCCTGGGGACAGACAGACTATACGTGTGTGTGTGTGCCTGGGGACAGACAGACTATACGTGTGTGTGTGGGCCTGGGGACAGACGGAATATACGTGTGTGGGCCTGGGGACAGACAGACTATACGTGTGTGTGTGTGCCTGGGGACAGACAGACTATACGTGTGTGTGAGGGCCTGGGGACAGACAGACTATACGTGTGTGGGCCTGGGGACAGACAGACTATACGTGTGTGTGTGGGCCTGGGGACAGACAGACTATACGTGTGTGTGTGTGGGCCTGGGGACAGACAGACTATACGTGTGTGTGTGGGCCTGGGGACAGACTATACGTGTGAGGGCCTGGGGACAGACAGACTATACGTGTGTGTGTGGGCCTGGGGACAGACAGACTATACGTGTGTGTGTGGGCCTGGGGACAAACAGACTATACGTGTGTGGGCCTGGGGACAGACAGACTATACGTGTGAGGGCCTGGGGACAGACAGACTATACGTGTGTGGGCCTGGGGACAGACAGACTATACGTGTGTGTGAGGGCCTGGGGACAAACAGACTATACGTGTGTGGGCCTGGGGACAGACAGACTATACGTGCGTGTGTGGGCCTGGGGACAGACAGAATATACGTGTGTGTGAGGGCCTGGGGACAGACAGACTATACGTGTGTGGGCCTGGGGACAGACAGACTATACGTGCGTGTGTGGGCCTGGGGACAGACAGAATATACGTGTGTGTGTGGGCCTGGGGACAGACAGACAATACGTGTGTGTGAGGGCCTGGGGACAGACAGACTATACGTGTGTGTGTGGGCCTGGGGACAGACAGACTATACGTGTGTGGGCCTGGGGACAGACAGACTATACGTGTGTGGGCCTGGGGACAGACAGACTATACGTGTGTGTGAGGGCCTGGGGACAGACAGACTATACGTGTGTGTGAGGGCCTGGGGACAGACAGACTATACGTGTGTGTGTGGGCCTGGGGACAGACAGACTATACGTGTGTGTGTGGGCCTGGGGACAGACAGACTATACGTGTGTGTGAGGGCCTGGGGACAGACAGACAATACGTGTGTGTGAGGGCCTGGGGACAGACAGACTATACGTGTGTGTGAGGGCCTGGGGACAGACAGACTATACGTGTGTGGGCCTGGGGACAGACAGACTATACGTGTGTGTGTGGGCCTGGGGACAGACAGACTATACGTGCGTGTGTGGGCCTGGGGACAGACGGAATATACATGTGTGGGCCTGGGGACAGACAGACTATACGTGTGTGTGTGGGCCTGGGGACAGACAGACTATACGTGTGTGTGTGGGCCTGGGGACAGACAGACAATACGTGTGTGTGAGGGCCTGGGGACAGACAGACTATACGTGTGTGTGAGGGCCTGGGGACAGACAGACTATACGTGTGTGTGTGGGCCTGGGGACAGACAGACTATACGTGTGTGTGTGGGCCTGGGGACAGACAGACTATACGTGCGTGTGTGGGCCTGGGGACAGACGGAATATACATGTGTGGGCCTGGGGACAGACAGACTATACGTGTGTGTGTGGGCCTGGGGACAGACAGACTATACGTGTGTGTGTGGGCCTGGGGACAGACAGACTATACGTGTGAGGGCCTGGGGACAGACGGACTATACGTGTGTGTGTGGGCCTGGGGACAGACAGACTATACGTGTGTGTGTGGGCCTGGGCACAGACAGACTATACGTGTGTGTGCGGGCCTGGGGACAGACAGACTATACGTGTGTGGGCCTGGGGACAGACAGACTATACGTGTGTGTGTGGGCCTGGGGACAGACAGACTATACGTGTGTGGGCCTGGGGACAGACAGACTATACGTGTGTGTGAGGGCCTGGGGACAGACAGACTATACGTGTGTGGGCCTGGGGACAGACAGACTATACGTGTGTGTGTGGGCCTGGGGACAGACAGACTATACGTGTGTGTGTGTGGGCCTGGGGACAGACAGACTATACGTGTGTGTGTGGGCCTGGGGACAGACAGACTATACGTGTGTGTGTGGGCCTGGGGACAGACAGACTATACGTGTGTGTGAGGGCCTGGGGACAGACGGAATATACGTGTGTGTGTGTGTGGGCCTGGGGACAGACAGACTATACGTGTGTGTGTGGGCCTGGGGACAGACAGACTATACGTGTGTGTGAGGGCCTGGGGACAGACAGACTATACGTGTGTGTGTGGGCCTGGGGACAGACAGACTATACGTGTGTGTGTGGGCCTGGGGACAGACAGACTATACGTGCGTGTGTGGGCCTGGGGACAGACAGACTATACGTGTGTGTGTGGGCCTGGGGACAGACAGACTATACGTGTGTGGGCCTGGGGACAGACAGACTATACGTGTGTGTGTGGGCCTGGGGACAGACAGACTATACGTGTGTGTGAGGGCCTGGGGACAGACAGACTATACGTGTGTGTGAGGGCCTGGGGACAGACAGACTATACGTGTGTGTGTGGGCCTGGGGACAGACAGACTATACGTGTGTGTGCGGGCCTGGGGACAGACAGACTATACGTGTGTGTGTGGGCCTGGGGACAGACAGACTATACGTGTGTGTGTGTGGGCCTGGGGACAGACAGACTATACGTGTGTGTGTGGGCCTGGGGACAGACAGACTATACGTGTGTGTGTGGGCCTGGGGACAGACAGACTATACGTGTGTGTGTGGGCCTGGGGACAGACAGACTATACGTGTGTGTGAGCGCCTGGGGACAGACAGACTATACGTGTGTGTGAGGGCCTGGGGACAGACAGACTATACGTGTGTGTGTGGGCCTGGGGACAGACAGACTATACGTGTGTGTGTGTGGGCCTGGGGACAGACAGACTATACGTGTGTGTGTGGGCCTGGGGACAGACAGACTATACGTGTGTGTGTGAGGGCCTGGGGACAGACAGACTATACGTGTGTGTGTGTGGGCCTGGGGACAGACAGACTATACGTGTGTGTGTGGGCCTGGGGACAGACAGACTATACGTGTGTGTGTGAGGGCCTGGGGACAGACAGACTATACGTGTGTGTGCGGGCCTGGGGACAGACAGACTATACGTGTGTGTGTGAGGGCCTGGGGACAGACAGACTATACGTGTGTGTGCGGGCCTGGGGACAGACAGACTATACGTGTGTGTGTGGGCCTGGGGACAGACAGACTATACGTGTGTGTGTGTGGGCCTGGGGACAGACAGACTATACGTGTGTGTGTGGGCCTGGGGACAGACAGACTATACGTGTGTGTGTGGGCCTGGGGACAGACAGACTATACGTGTGTGTGTGGGCCTGGGGACAAACAGACTATACGTGTGTGTGTGGGCCTGGGGACAGACAGACTATACGTGTGTGTGTGGGCCTGGGGACAGACAGACTATACGTGTGTGTGAGGGCCTGGGGACAGACAGACTATACGTGTGTGTGAGGGCCTGGGGACAGACAGACTATACGTGTGTGTGTGGGCCTGGGGACAGACAGACTATACGTGTGTGTGTGGGCCTGGGGACAGACAGACTATACGTGTGTGTGAGGGCCTGGGGACAGACGGAATATACGTGTGTGTGTGGGCCTGGGGACAGACAGACTATACGTGTGTGTGAGGGCCTGGGGACAGACAGACTATATGTGCGTGTGTGGGCCTGGGGACAGACGGACTATACGTGCGTGTGTGGGCCTGGGGACAGACAGACTATACGTGTGTGTGAGGGCCTGGGGACAGACAGACTATACGTGTGTGGGCCTGGGGACAGACAGACTATACGTGTGTGTGTGGGCCTGGGGACAGACAGACTATACGTGTGTGTGCCTGGGGACAGACAGACTATACGTGTGTGTGTGGGCCTGGGGACAGACAGACTATACATGTGTGTGTGGGCCTGGGGACAGACAGACTATACGTGTGTGTGTGGGCCTGGGGACAGACAGACTATACGTGTGTGTGAGGGCCTGGGGACAGACAGACTATACGTGTGTGTGTGGGCCTGGGGACAGACAGACTATACGTGTGTGTGTGGGCCTGGGGACAGACAGACTATACGTGTGTGTGAGGGCCTGGGGACAGACAGACTATACGTGTGTGTGTGGGCCTGGGGACAGACAGACTATACGTGTGTGTGTGGGCCTGGGGACAGACAGACTATACGTGTGTGTGAGGGCCTGGGGACAGACAGACTATACGTGTGTGTGTGGGCCTGGGGACAGACAGACTATACGTGCGTGTGTGTGGGCCTGGGGACAGACAGACTATACGTGTGTGTGTGTGGGCCTGGGGACAGACAGACTATACGTGTGAGGGCCTGGGGACAGACAGACAATACGTGTGTGTGTGGGCCTGGGGACAGACAGACTATACGTGTGAGGGCCTGGGGACAGACAGACTATACGTGTGTGTGTGGGCCTGGGGACAGACAGACTATACGTGTGTGTGTGGGCCTGGGGACAGACAGACTATACGTGTGTGTGTGGGCCTGGGGACAGACAGACTATACGTGTGTGGGCCTGGGGACAGACAGACTATACATGTGTGTGTGGGCCTGGGGACAGACGGACTATACGTGTGTGTGAGGGCCTGGGGACAGACAGACTATACGTGTGTGGGCCTGGGGACAGACAGACTATACGTGTGTGTGTGGGCCTGGGGACAGACAGACTATACGTGTGTGTGTGGGCCTGGGGACAGACGGACTATACGTGTGTGTGAGGGCCTGGGGACAGACAGACTATACGTGTGTGGGCCTGGGGACAGACAGACTATACGTGTGTGTGAGGGCCTGGGGACAGACAGACTATACGTGTGTGGGCCTGGGGACAGACAGACTATACGTGTGTGTGTGGGCCTGGGGACAGACAGACTATACGTGTGTGTGAGGGCCTGGGGACAGACAGACTATACGTGTGTGGGCCTGGGGACAGACAGACTATACGTGTGTGTGTGGGCCTGGGGACAGACAGACTATACATGTGTGTGTGGGCCTGGGGACAGACGGACTATACGTGTGTGTGAGGGCCTGGGGACAGACAGACTATACGTGTGTGGGCCTGGGGACAGACGGAATATACGTGTGTGTGTGGGCCTGGGGACAGACAGACTATACGTGTGTGTGTGGGCCTGGGGACACACGGAATATACATGTGTGGGCCTGGGGACAGACAGACTATACGTGTGTGTGTGGGCCTGGGGACAGACAGACTATACGTGTGTGTGAGGGCCTGGGGACAGACAGACTATACGTGTGTGGGCCTGGGGACAGACAGACTATACGTGTGTGTGTGGGCCTGGGGACAGACAGACTATACGTGTGTGGGCCTGGGGACAGACAGACTATACGTGTGTGTGTGGGCCTGGGGACAGACAGACTATACGTGTGTGGGCCTGGGGACAGACAGACTATACGTGTGTGTGAGGGCCTGGGGACAGACAGACTATACGTGTGTGTGAGGGCCTGGGGACAGACAGACTATACGTGTGTGGGCCTGGGGACAGACAGACTATACGTGTGTGTGAGGGCCTGGGGACAGACAGACTATACGTGTGTGTGAGGGCCTGGGGACAGACAGACTATACGTGTGTGGGCCTGGGGACAGACAGACTATACGTGTGTGTGTGGGCCTGGGGACAGACAGACTATACGTGTGTGGGCCTGGGGACAGACAGACTATACGTGTGTGTGTGGGCCTGGGGACAGACGGACTATACGTGTGTGTGTGGGCCTGGGGACAGACAGACTATACGTGTGTGTGTGGGCCTGGGGACAGACAGACTATACGTGTGTGTGAGGGCCTGGGGACAGACAGACTATACGTGTGTGTGTGGGCCTGGGGACAGACAGACTATACGTGTGTGTGTGGGCCTGGGGACAGACAGACTATACGTGTGTGGGCCTGGGGACAGACGGACTATACGTGTGTGTGTGGGCCTGGGGACAGACAGACTATACGTGTGTGTGTGGGCCTGGGGACAGACAGACTATACGTGTGTGTGTGGGCCTGGGGACAGACAGACTATACGTGTGTGTGAGGGCCTGGGGACAGACAGACTATACGTGTGTGTGTGGGCCTGGGGACAGACAGACTATACGTGTGTGTGTGGGCCTGGGGACAGACAGACTATACGTGTGTGGGCCTGGGGACAGACGGACTATACGTGTGTGTGTGGGCCTGGGGACAGACAGACTATACGTGTGTGTGTGGGCCTGGGGACAGACAGACTATACGTGTGTGTGGGCCTGGGGACAGACGGAATATACGTATGTGTGAGGGCCTGGGGACAGACAGACTATACGTGTGTGTGTGGGCCTGGGGACAGACAGACTATACGTGTGTGTGAGGGCCTGGGGACAGACAGACTATACGTGTGTGTGTGGGCCTGGGGACAGACAGACTATACGTGTGTGTGTGGGCCTGGGGACAGACAGACTATACGTGTGTGTGTGGGCCTGGGGACAGACAGACTATACGTGTGTGTGAGGGCCTGGGGACAGACAGACTATACGTGTGTGTGTGGGCCTGGGGACAGACAGACTATACGTGTGTGTGTGGGCCTGGGGACAGACAGACTATACGGGGCCTGGGGACAGACAGACTATACGTGTGTGTGTGTGGGCCTGGGGACAGACAGACTATACGTGTGTGTGTGGGCCTGGGGACAGACAGACTATACGTGTGTGTGTGGGCCTGGGGACAGACAGACTATACGTGTGTGTGTGGGCCCTGGGGACAGACAGACTATACGTGTGTGTGTGGGCCGGTGGACAGACGGAATATACGTGTGTGTGTGGGCCTGGGGACAGACAGACTATACGTGTGTGTGTGGGCCTGGGGACAGACAGACTATACGTTGTGTGTGAGGGCCTGGGGACAGACAGACTATACGTGTGTGTGTGGGCCTGGGGACAGACAGACTATACGTGTGTGTGTGGGCCTGGGGACAGACTATACGTGTGTGTGTGGGCCTGGGGACAGACAGACTATACGTGTGTGTGAGGGCCTGGGGACAGACAGACTATACGTGTGTGTGTGGGCCTGGGGACAGACAGACTATACGTGTGTGGGGCCTGGGGACAGACAGACTATACGTGTGTGTGAGGGCCTGGGGACAGACAGACTATACGTGTGTGTGTGAGGGCCTGGGGACAGACAGACTATACGTGTGTGTGTGGGCCTGGGGACAGACAGACTATACGTGTGTGTGTGAGGGCCTGGGGACAGACAGACTATACGTGTGTGTGTGGGCCTGGGGACAGACAGACTATACGTGTGTGTGTGGGCCTGGGGACAGACAGACTATACGTGTGTGTGAGGGCCTGGGGACAGACAGGACTATACGTGTGTGTGTGGGCCTGGGGACAGACAGACTATACGTGTGTGTGTGGGCCTGGGGACAGACAGACTATACGTGTGTGTGTGGGCCTGGGGACAGACAGGACTATACGTGTGTGTGTGGGCCTGGGGACAGACAGACTATACGTGTGTGTGAGGGCCTGGGGACAGACAGACTATACGTTGTGTGGGCCTGGGGACAGACAGACTATACGTGTGTGTGTGGGCCTGGGGACAGACAGACTATACGTGTGTGTGCCTGGGGACAGACAGACTATACGTGTGTGTGTGGGCCTGGGGACAGACAGACTATACATGTGTGTGTGGGCCTGGGGACAGACAGACTATACGTGTGTGTGTGGGCCTGGGGACAGACAGACTATACGTGTGTGTGAGGGCCTGGGGACAGACAGACTATACGTGTGTGTGTGGGCCTGGGGACAGACAGACTATACGTGTGTGTGAGGGCCTGGGGACAGACAGACTATACGTGTGTGTGTGGGCCTGGGGACAGACAGACTATACGTGTGTGTGTGGGCCTGGGGACAGACAGACTATACGTGTGTGTGAGGGCCTGGGGACAGACAGACTATACGTGTGTGGGCCTGGGGACAGACAGACTATACGTGTGTGTGTGGGCCTGGGGACAGACAGACTATACGTGTGTGGGCCTGGGACAGACAGACTATACGTGTGTGTGTGGGCCTGGGGACAGACGGACTATACGTGTGTGTGTGGGCCTGGGGACAGACAGACTATACGTGCGTGTGTGGGCCTGGGGACAGACAGACTATACGTGTGTGGGCCTGGGGACAGACAGACTATACGTGTGTGTGTGGGCCTGGGGACAGACAGACTATACGTGTGTGTGAGGGCCTGGGGACAGACAGACTATACGTGTGTGGGCCTGGGGACAGACAGACTATACGTGTGTGTGTGGGCCTGGGGACAGACAGACTATACGTGTGTGGGCCTGGGGACAGACAGACTATACGTGTGTGTGTGGGCCTGGGGACAGACGGACTATACGTGTGTGTGTGGGCCTGGGGACAGACGGACTATACGTGTGTGTGAGGGCCTGGGGACAGACAGACTATACGTGTGTGGGCCTGGGGACAGACAGACTATACGTGTGTGTGTGGGCCTGGGGACAGACAGACTATACGTGTGTGGGCCTGGGGACAGACAGACTATACGTGTGTGTGTGGGCCTGGGGACAGACAGACTATACGTGTGTGTGAGGGCCTGGGGACAGACAGACTATACGTGTGTGGGCCTGGGGACAGACAGACTATACGTGTGTGTGTGGGCCTGGGGACAGACAGACTATACGTGTGTGGGCCTGGGGACAGACAGACTATACGTGTGTGTGTGGGCCTGGGGACAGACGGACTATACGCGTGTGTGTGGGCCTGGGGACAGACAGACTATACGTGTGTGTGTGGGCCTGGGGACAGACGGACTATACGTGTGTGTGTGGGCCTGGGGACAGACAGACTATACGTGTGTGGGCCTGGGGACAGACAGACTATACGTGTGTGTGTGGGCCTGGGGACAGACAGACTATACGTGTGTGTGAGGGCCTGGGGACAGACAGACTATACGTGTGTGGGCCTGGGGACAGACAGACTATACGTGTGTGTGAGGGCCTGGGGACAGACAGACTATACGTGTGTGTGTGGGCCTGGGGACAGACAGAATATACGTGTGTGTGAGGGCCTGGGGACAGACTATACGTGTGTGTGTGGGCCTGGGGACAGACTATACGTGTGTGTGGGCCTGGGGACAGACAGACTATACGTGTGTGTGTGGGCCTGGGGACAGACGGACTATACGTGTGTGTGTGGGCCTGGGGACAGACAGACTATACGTGTGTGTGTGGGCCTGGGGACAGACGGACTATACGTGTGTGTGTGGGCCTGGGGACAGACAGACTATACGTGTGTGTGTGGGCCTGGGGACAGACAGACTATACGTGTGTGTGTGGGCCTGGGGACAGACAGACTATACGTGTGTGTGAGGGCCTGGGGACAGACAGACTATACGTGTGTGTGTGGGCCTGGGGACAGACAGACTATACGTGTGTGTGTGGGCCTGGGGACAGACAGACTATACGTGTGTGGGCCTGGGGACAGACGGACTATACGTGTGTGTGTGGGCCTGGGGACAGACAGACTATACGTGTGTGTGTGGGCCTGGGGACAGACAGACTATACGTGTGTGTGGGCCTGGGGACAGACGGAATATACGTATGTGTGAGGGCCTGGGGACAGACAGACTATACGTGTGTGTGTGGGCCTGGGGACAGACAGACTATACGTGTGTGTGAGGGCCTGGGGACAGACAGACTATACGTGTGTGTGTGGGCCTGGGGACAGACAGACTATACGTGTGTGTGTGGGCCTGGGGACAGACAGACTATACGTGTGTGTGTGGGCCTGGGGACAGACAGACTATACGTGTGTGTGTGGGCCTGGGGACAGACAGAATATACGTGTGTGTGTGGGCCTGGGGACAGACTATACGTGTGTGTGTGGGCCTGGGGACAGACAGACTATACGTGTGTGTGAGGGCCTGGGGACAGACAGACTATACGTGTGAGGGCCTGGGGACAGACTATACGTGTGTGTGTGGGCCTGGGGACAGACAGACTATACGTGTGTGGGCCTGGGGACAGACAGACTATACGTGTGTGTGAGGGCCTGGGGACAGACAGACTATACGTGTGAGGGCCTGGGGACAGACTATACGTGTGTGTGTGGGCCTGGGGACAGACAGACTATACGTGTGTGGGCCTGGGGACAGACAGACTATACGTGTGTGTGAGGGCCTGGGGACAGACAGACTATACGTGTGTGTGAGGGCCTGGGGACAGACAGACTATACGTGTGTGTGTGGGCCTGGGGACAGACAGACTATACGTGTGTGTGTGGGCCTGGGGACAGACAGACTATACGTGTGTGTGTGGGCCTGGGGACAGACAGACTATACGTGTGTGTGTGGGCCTGGGGACAGACAGACTATACGTGTGTGTGTGGGCCTGGGGACAGACAGACTATACGTGTGTGTGAGGGCCTGGGGACAGACAGACTATACGTGTGTGTGTGGGCCTGGGGACAGACAGACTATACGTGTGTGTGTGGGCCTGGGGACAGACAGACTATACGTGTGTGTGAGGGCCTGGGGACAGACGGAATATACGTGTGTGTGTGGGCCTGGGGACAGACAGACTATACGTGTGTGTGAGGGCCTGGGGACAGACAGACTATATGTGTGTGTGTGGGCCTGGGGACAGACGGACTATACGTGCGTGTGTGGGCCTGGGGACAGACAGACTATACGTGTGTGTGAGGGCCTGGGGACAGACAGACTATACGTGTGTGGGCCTGGGGACAGACAGACTATACGTGTGTGTGTGGGCCTGGGGACGGACAGACAGACTATACGTGTGTGGGCCTGGGGACAGACAGACTATACGTGTGTGTGTGGGCCTGGGGACAGACAGACTATACGTGTGTGTGAGGGCCTGGGGACAGACAGACTATACGTGTGTGGGCCTGGGGACAGACAGACTATACGTGTGTGTGTGGGCCTGGGGACAGACAGACTATACGTGTGTGGGCCTGGGGACAGACAGACTATACGTGTGTGTGTGGGCCTGGGGACAGACGGACTATACGTGTGTGTGTGGGCCTGGGGACAGACGGACTATACGTGTGTGTGAGGGCCTGGGGACAGACAGACTATACGTGTGTGGGCCTGGGGACAGACAGACTATACGTGTGTGTGTGGGCCTGGGGACAGACAGACTATACGTGTGTGTGAGGGCCTGGGGACAGACAGACTATACGTGTGTGGGCCTGGGGACAGACAGACTATACGTGTGTGTGTGGGCCTGGGGACAGACAGACTATACGTGTGTGGGCCTGGGGACAGACAGACTATACGTGTGTGTGTGGGCCTGGGGACAGACGGACTATACGTGTGTGTGTGGGCCTGGGGACAGACGGACTATACGTGTGTGTGAGGGCCTGGGGACAGACAGACTATACGTGTGTGGGCCTGGGGACAGAGAGACTATACGTGTGTGTGAGGGCCTGGGGACAGACAGACTATACGTGTGTGTGAGGGCCTGGGGACAGACAGACTATACGTGTGTGGGCCTGGGGACAGACAGACTATACGTGTGTGTGTGGGCCTGGGGACAGACAGACTATACGTGTGTGGGCCTGGGGACAGACAGACTATACGTGTGTGTGTGGGCCTGGGGACAGACAGACTATACGTGTGTGTGAGGGCCTGGGGACAGACAGACTATACGTGTGTGGGCCTGGGGACAGACAGACTATACGTGTGTGTGTGGGCCTGGGGACAGACAGACTATACGTGTGTGGGCCTGGGGACAGACAGACTATACGTGTGTGTGTGGGCCTGGGGACAGACGGACTATACGTGTGTGTGTGGGCCTGGAGACAGACGGACTATACGTGTGTGTGAGGGCCTGGGGACAGACAGACTATACGTGTGTGGGCCTGGGGACAGACAGACTATACGTGTGTGTGTGGGCCTGGGGACAGACAGACTATACGTGTGTGGGCCTGGGGACAGACAGACTATACGTGTGTGTGTGGGCCTGGGGACAGACAGACTATACGTGTGTGTGAGGGCCTGGGGACAGACAGACTATACGTGTGTGGGCCTGGGGACAGACAGACTATACGTGTGTGTGTGGGCCTGGGGACAGACAGACTATACGTGTGTGGGCCTGGGGACAGACAGACTATACGTGTGTGGGCCTGGGGACAGACGGACTATACGTGTGTGTGTGGGCCTGGGGACAGACAGACTATACGTGTGTGTGTGGGCCTGGGGACAGACGGACTATACGTGTGTGTGTGGGCCTGGGGACAGACAGACTATACGTGTGTGTGTGGGCCTGGGGACAGACAGACTATACGTGTGTGTGTGGGCCTGGGGACAGACAGACTATACGTGTGTGTGAGGGCCTGGGGACAGACAGACTATACGTGTGTGTGTGGGCCTGGGGACAGACAGACTATACGTGTGTGTGTGGGCCTGGGGACAGACAGACTATACGTGTGTGGGCCTGGGGACAGACGGACTATACGTGTGTGTGTGGGCCTGGGGACAGACAGACTATACGTGTGTGTGTGGGCCTGGGGACAGACAGACTATACGTGTGTGTGGGCCTGGGGACAGACGGAATATACGTATGTGTGAGGGCCTGGGGACAGACAGACTATACGTGTGTGTGTGGGCCTGGGGACAGACAGACTATACGTGTGTGTGAGGGCCTGGGGACAGACAGACTATACGTGTGTGTGTGGGCCTGGGGACAGACAGACTATACGTGTGTGTGTGGGCCTGGGGACAGACAGACTATACGTGTGTGTGTGGGCCTGGGGACAGACAGACTATACGTGTGTGTGAGGGCCTGGGGACAGACAGACTATACGTGTGTGTGTGGGCCTGGGGACAGACAGACTATACGTGTGTGTGTGGGCCTGGGGACAGACAGACTATACGTGTGTGTGTGGGCCTGGGGACAGACAGACTATACGTGTGTGTGTGGGCCTGGGGACAGACAGACTATACGTGTGTGTGTGGGCCGGTGGACAGACGGAATATACGTGTGTGTGTGGGCCTGGGGACAGACAGACTATACGTGTGTGTGTGGGCCTGGGGACAGACAGACTATACGTGTGTGTGAGGGCCTGGGGACAGACAGACTATACGTGTGTGTGTGGGCCTGGGGACAGACAGAATATACGTGTGTGTGAGGGCCTGGGGACAGACTATACGTGTGTGTGTGGGCCTGGGGACAGACTATACGTGTGTGTGGGCCTGGGGACAGACAGACTATACGTGTGTGTGTGGGCCTGGGGACAGACTATACGTGTGTGTGTGGGCCTGGGGACAGACGGAATATACGTGTGTGTGTGTGGGCCTGGGGACAGACAGACTATACGTGTGTGTGTGGGCCTGGGGACAGACAGACTATACGTGTGTGTGAGGGCCTGGGGACAGACAGACTATACGTGTGTGGGCCTGGGGACAGACGGAATATACGTGTGTGTGTGGGCCTGGGGACAGACAGACTATACGTGTGAGGGCCTGGGGACAGACAGACTATACGTGTGTGTGAGGGCCTGGGGACAGACAGACTATACGTGTGTGGGCCTGGGGACAGACAGACTATACGTGTGTGTGTGGGCCTGGGGACAGACAGACTATACGTGTGTGTGTGGGCCTGGGGACAGACAGACTATACGTGTGTGGGCCTGGGGACAGACGGACTATATGTGTGTGTGTGGGCCTGGGGACAGACAGACTATACGTGTGTGTGAGGGCCTGGGGACAGACAGACTATACATGTGTGTGAGGGCCTGGGGACAGACAGACTATACGTGTGTGTGAGGGCCTGGGGACAGACAGACTATACGTGTGTGTGAGGGCCTGGGGACAGACAGACTATACGTGTGTGTGAGGGCCTGGGGACAGACAGACTATACGTGTGTGTGAGGGCCTGGGGACAGACAGACTATACGTGTGTGTGTGGGCCGGTGGACAGACGGAATATACGTGTGTGTGTGGGCCTGGGGACAGACAGACTATACGTGTGTGTGTGGGCCTGGGGACAGACAGACTATACGTGTGTGTGAGGGCCTGGGGACAGACAGACTATACGTGTGTGTGTGGGCCTGGGGACAGACAGAATATACGTGTGTGTGTGTGGGCCTGGGGACAGACGGAATATACGTGTGTGTGTGGGCCTGGGGACAGACAGACTATACGTGTGTGTGTGGGCCTGGGGACAGACAGACTATACGTGTGTGGGCCTGGGGACAGACTATACGTGTGTGTGTGGGCCTGGGGACAGACTATACGTGTGTGTGTGGGCCTGGGGACAGACAGACTATACGTGTGTGTGTGGGCCTGGGGACAGACAGACTATACGTGTGTGTGTGGGCCTGGGGACAGACAGACTATACGTGTGTGGGCCTGGGGACAGACTATACGTGTGTGTGTGGGCCTGGGGACAGACTATACGTGTGTGTGTGGGCCTGGGGACAGACAGACTATACGTGTGTGTGTGGGCCTGGGGACAGACTATACGTGTGTGTGTGGGCCTGGGGACAGACAGACTATACGTGTGTGGGCCTGGGGACAGACAGACTATACGTGTGTGTGTGGGCCTGGGGACAGACAGACTATACGTGTGTGTGTGGGCCTGGGGACAGACAGACTATACGTGTGTGTGAGGGCCTGGGGACAGACAGACTATACGTGTGTGTGTGGGCCTGGGGACAGACAGACTATACGTGTGTGTGAGGGCCTGGGGACAGACAGACTATACGTGTGTGTGTGGGCCTGGGGACAGACAGACTATACGTGTGTGTGAGGGCCTGGGGACAGACAGACTATACGTGTGTGTGAGGGCCTGGGGACAGACAGACTATACGTGTGTGTGAGGGCCTGGAGACAGACAGACTATACGTGTTTGTGTGGGCCTGGGGACAGACAGACTATACGTGTGTGTGAGGGCCTGGGGACAGACAGACTATACGTGTGTGTGTGTGGGCCTGGGGACAGACAGACAATAACAGGGGGCTTTTATTGCTTTTTCAGAAAAGCACAAAAAAATGAAAAGAACAAATGCGCAGACGGCGCAAATACTGAATACAGTAATAGAACATAAAAAGCACTGGACAGTGCCGCGGTCTGACTACACTGCATGCTACTGGCACAGTACAATGTCACTGACTAAACCTAGTGACTGACCAGTGACTGCAACTAACTGAAGTTGATCGCTGGCTAATGAGCTGAACACAAGTGATATACTGAATACTGATAGCTGAATACATATGATATACAGTAAAATAAGAAAGAGCACAAACATTAATGGACAGCAGTCTGCCTGCAGTAATAGAGCAGTACAATGTCACTGACTAAACTTACTGACTGACCAGTGGCAGTGATTGCAACTAACTGAAGTTGATCACTGGCTGGCTTAGCTAGCTAACAAGCATACAGTAATAGAGCAGTGGGATCAGTGGGAAGTTGAACCGGCCTGCACACAGGGCCGGATTTCTGGAAAGGCCACAAAGGTCAAGGCCTAGGGCGATAAAATTCAGCAGGGCGCTGGACTTGGAGAGATAAGAGGTCACATGTCAAAGTAAATCACTTCTGCTTTGCTCTATTCTGCCTGAATTCCAGAGATCCCTGCATCTCTCTCACTGCAGAGTGTGTGTGATGACAGTCAGCATGTGTTGTCATCTGAGGATCTTGTCCTTAGTATAATGAGTGGGGACATACAAGCTGCTGTGAGAAGAAAAATATATGGGCTCAAGTAGTAGAACTTTTGAGTTCAGATTAGTTTCTTTATGCAGCACGCATTTACGGACAGGAATTATCAGCTCTCCTCTCCCCCTGACTGATGTTTATTACTTGGTCAGAGCTGTTAAAGACCTGAGACCTGTTAGATTTATGGTTTGTTTTCTTTCCTGACAGCAACATTCTCTTTGCTACAGTTTAACTCTTTCCTGACATGTTCATAACTCTTTCCTGAAAGTTAACTCTTTCCTGACATGTTTTACAAGCAGCAAAGCATTGTTCTGTTTTAGCCATCAGTGAAAGCAGGATGTTTTGAAACAGAATGACAACTGTATTACATTTATTTATATTTACAAAACAATGTATGCATCTCCTGCTGACTTTATATATATCTGGGTTCCCCAACATCTTACATCTTGTATACAGGAACAAAGTCTGAAGATGGCTCATTAGCCAAAGGCTCACTATTTTCTTTTGGTTAGCCAATAAATATTATCATTCTATTACAAAACGTAAACACTTCCTGCTGACTGATTAAGATCTGTCTTAACTTGCCCCAAGTGCTAAATTGTCACTGTGTAAAGAACACCTGAGCTTATGCTAGATACACATGATGCAATTTTCTGACAGATTTACTGTCAGATCGACTATTTCCAACATGTCCCATCTGCTATCCGATAGATTTTCTGAATGATTTTTTTCATAGAAATGAACGGAAAATCGATTGAAAAATTGATCGGAAATCAGATCAGACATTGTAAACAATCGATGTGACAGTAAATCTCAGAATTGCATCGTGTGTACCTAGCATTACATGACATCTATGCCAGCGTGTGTAGTGTTGGATCCTTCTACTTACCTGTTCTGCTTTGGATGGGTTTCTCTCCTTTGCGCTGCACCATCACCTGTTTGTGACTCTGACTGAAGCAAGTCGCACAAAGGACAAAGAAGCAGTGCATACTCTGTCCTCTCGGGCTTCTTGTTATTATGCACTCCTGTAGAGGCTTGGAGTGTTATGGGTATGTGTACGTGACAAGTGCTGCTCATATATGAGCATCATTTCTGAATTATGCAAGCCCAGAACACTATCGGCTGCTGTGCATCCAGGCTGGAGTGCAAAATTACATGGAGTGGACAGAGCATGCACTGCTTCTTTGAACGGGGGGGGGGGCAAAGCAGCAAAACAGACAGGAGCCCATGTAACCCAGTGATCACTAGTCAGAGTTGGACAGAATGGGGGGGGGGGGGGGGGGCGGTTGGTGACAGCCGGCCTAGGGCGCTGGAAAGTACAAATCCGGCCCTGCCTGCACAAAGCACAGCAATCAGTACACTGCCACTGACACTGACTAGAGATGGCCCGAACGGTTCGCATGCAAACTTATTCGCGCGAACTTCGGTGGTTCGCGGTGAACCGCAAACTATATGCGATTTTGACCCACCCCCTATACTACATCACTAGGGTCAACTTTGACCCTCTACATCACAGTCAGCAAACACAGGGTAGCCAATCAGGCTGCACTCCCTCCTGGAGCCACACCCCCCTTATAAAAGTCAGGCAGCGCCGGCCATTTCACTCACTCGTGTGGCTGCAGTAATTAGAGAAGGGAGAGAAGCTGGCTGCTGACATAGGGAAAGCTTAGTTAGGCTCTTGAGCTAGGCTTGTTAGCTTGCTCCTTGCTGATACTTATTGCTAAAAAGCCCCACTCAACAGCTCTTAAAGAGCTAATGATGTTCTTGTGATCTATTTGTGTGTGTCCCACAGACACTTGTGTTGCATACACAGCCCTGTCAGTCAGTCGCAGCTGCTGGACCTTGGCCCCTTGGTAATTCCTACTGTGTGTGTGCCACTGCCAGGCCCAGCACATTCAGTGACTACCTGTGTGTGTGACAGCTGCACATTTGTAATACCAATCCCTGCATACCTGTTCAGTAGTGTACCTACCTACGTGACCGCAAGCAGTGTTATATTGTCAGAATTCTAAAGATTTATTTATGCAGGAAAAGCTGTCATGTGTATGTTTTAAGTTTTAATGTTCTATGCAAAATTTCATTGTTATCTGTAAAATAAGAGTACTTTTTTTAAAATATTGCTCTGAGACATCTCAGCATATTCCAGGCTGTGAAGCTTATAAGATTATTCTACTTACAAGAAGCTAAAACATGTTTGTTTATGTTACAAAGCATCTTTCAAATGTCAAAGTTATAGATAAGCGTACTGTGTGAAGACTGAAAAGAAGAAGTTTACATTACTGCAGCAGTCATATATATACATTTTCTCAATTATTACATAGTTACATAGTTACGTAGTTATTTTGGTTGAAAAAAGACATACGTCCATCGCGTTCAACCAGTACAAAGTACAACTCCAGCCCGTCCCCCACATACCCCTGTTGATCTAGAGGAAGGCGAAAAAAACCCTTACAAGGCATGGTCCAATTAGCCCCAAAAGGGAAAAATTCCTTCCCGACTCCAGATGGCAATCAGATAAAATCCCTGGATCAACATCATTAGGCATAACCTAGCAATTGTAGCCATGGATGTCTTTCAACACAAGGAAAGCATCTAAGCCCCCTTTAAATGCAGGTATAGAGTTTGCCATAACGACTTCCTGTGGCAATGCATTCCACATCTTAATCACTCTTACTGTAAAGAACCCTTTCCTAAATAAATGGCTAAAACGTTTTTCCTCCATGCGCAGATCATGTCCTCTAGTCCTTTGAGAAGGCCTAGGGACAAAAAGCTCATCCGCCAAGCTATTATATTGCCCTCTGATGTATTTATACATGTTAATTAGATCCCCTCTAAGGCGTCTTTTCTCTAGACTAAATATATCCAGTTTATCTAACCTTTCTTGGTAAGTGAGACCTTCCATCCCACGCATCAATTTTGTTGCTCGTCTCTGCACCTGCTCTAAAACTGCAATATCTTTTTTGTAATGTGGTGCCCAGAACTGAATTCCATATTCCAGATGTGGCCTTACTAGAGAGTTAAACAGGGGCAATATTATGCTAGCATCTCGAGTTTTTATTTCCCTTTTAATGCATCCCAAAATGTTATTAGCTTTAGCTGCAGCGGCTTGGCATTGAATATGATTATTTTACTTGTTGTCGATGAGTACCCCTAAGTCCTTCTCCAAGTTTGATGTTCCCAACTGTATCCCATTTATTTTGTATGGTGCTAGACCATTGGTATGAAAAAAATGCATGACCTTACATTTGTCAACATTGAATTTCATCTGCCATGTATGTGCCCATATAGCCATCCTATCCAGATCCTGTTGCAATATGACACTATCTTCCTGAGAGTTGATGATTCTGCACAATTTTGTATCATCTGCAAAAACAGCAACATTGCTCACTACTGCATCTACTAGGTCATTAATAAATAAATTGAAGAGCACTGGACCCAGAACAGACCCCTGTGGGACCCCACTGCTAACAGTCTCCCATTTTGAGTACGATCCATTGACCACAACTCTTTGTTTTCTGTCCATTAGCCAGTTCCCTATCCATGCACACAGACTCTTCCCCAGTCCTTGCATCCTCAACTTTTGCACCAGACTTCTGTGGGGAACAGTGTCGAAGGCCTTTGCAAAGTCCAAGTATATCACATCTACAGCATTCCCAATATCCATATTAGCATTCACTACTGTTATACATAAATATTATTAATCTAAATATTAATAATCATTACAGTCCTTCTAAAGAAAGAAATAATTATTGTTAAACCTATAATTACATATAATATAATTTAATACTTTGAATTACATTTAATGCTGGATTCTGTTTGGGTTAGGAGGTCTTATCAAAAATTCTGGAATGTCAATAGGTTTTTTCTATTGTCCTGTATTTAGGACAATTATGCCACCTGGCAGTTTCATAGTCTTATAATTAATATTATTAATACTGCTTATTATTTAAATGATGAAATAATGACATCTGGTGGTGGAAATTATTTTTATATCTTCATAAGAAAGACAAACAAATATGGAAAAGTATTTTATATTATTAAGTTTTAATATACAATTATATATTATATGATTAATTGTTTTAAGAAGAATTATATAATAAGCTTTATATTTAAATAAGTATATTAGAAGCCCTGTATGTTTCAATAAGCCTTAAATTGCTGTAGACTTTTTATTGGGTCAACCTGACCAATTTTTCATTTTGGGAAAGTACAGACACATTCCAAACTAATTAGCAGAAGGACACATTATCAGAAATGCGTCATGAATGACATTGTTTAATGTTTAAAAGTCCAAATGTCTGGGGCAAAAAGGTCAACCAGCAGACAAGATGGCTGGTGACGTCCATTTTTAATTAACTGCGTCAGAAATGACCTAATCAGAATGTGTAAACATTGCAAACCTACGTAGATTCTCACAGTTAAGATAATTAAGGTATTCAAAATAAAAAAGTGTTATGGGTATTTTAAATGTCAAACATAGGGAGCTACGCACAGAAGTTTCAGCCAATCAGAACCTGGGATTTAGGGAAATTCTGGATTAGGTAGCCATATTGCATCCAATCACTATAAAAGTAGGAGCTGAAAGCTCATGGTTTGCACTAGCCTACCAATCTCCTGAGAAGACACACAAGGCAGAAGCTACCTTCCCACAAGCGGTTCTAGATGCTGAAGAGATGACAGAGGAGGGGTGATATGCTTAATATTCTGGCAATTTACTTTATTCATTTTTCAGCATTAAAGCAAAATATAACCCAGCATTTCAACTTTGCTCTAAAACATTATTTACAGCATATTATATGCAACCAGCATTTTTTTTTTTACTAGACCAACACTGGAAGGGTTACACACAGGGCTTTAAAGTTCCGTGGAGAGAAATGCTGCCACATCCGAAGTTTAGATAGATACATTTAAATAAACACAATGTAACAAGTGAGGAATGTGACTTACTCTCTCTCCGTGTGCGGGAGCTCCTGCACAGTCAGAGTGTGCGTCACATTCCACACTTGTTACATTGTGTTTACTTAAATGTATCTATCTAAACTTCGGCTGTGGCAGCATTTCTCTCCACGGAACTTTAAAGCTCTGTGTGTAACCCTTCCAATGCTGGTCTAGTAAAAAAAATAATGCTGGTTGCATATAATATGCTGTAAATAATGTTTTAGAGCAAAGTTGAAATGCAGGGTTATATTCCGCTTTAAATTCTGTTAAGATGTTAGCAAGAAGTTTTTTAGAAGCTATTTTTATGCTGTTTCTTTAAGAAGATTACTACAAGTTTTACACAGCTACTAGATACACAGCTATTATATACACAGCTATTATATACACAGCTATTATATACACAGCTACTAGATACACAGCTATTATATACACAGCTATTATATACACAGCTATTATATACACAGCTACTAGATACACAGCTATTATATACACAGCTATTATATACACAGCTATTATATACACAGCTATTATATACACAGCTATTAGATACACAGCTATTATATACACAGCTACTAGATACACAGCTATTATATACACAGCTACTAGATACACAGCTATTATATACACAGCTATTATATACACAGCTACTAGATACACAGCTATTATATACACAGCTACTAGATACACAGCTATTATATACACAGCTACTAGATACACAGCTACTATATACACCGCTACTATATACACAGCTATTATATACACAGCTATTATATACACAGCTACTAGATACACAGCTATTAGATACACAGCTATTATATACACAGCTACTAGATACACAGCTACTAGATACACAGCTATTGATACAGATGAGACTACTTTTGATCTTATTCTACATAACACAGCTGTTATATTCTTTTTTTGAATGTACTTAGAAGATTGCTGATCGTTTGGCTATAAAGCCTTGATGAGATGGAATACTGTTAGAAGGAAACACTACTTGGAACTCTTCATATTTTGTATATATGCTGTATGATAAGAAAATACAATTTTTTATATAAAATCATATACTGAGTGCTCTGATTCATTTCAAGGTATACCGTCAATCTATAATTACTGTTATAGAGGGTTCAGACCCCACTATGCCGGATTTATATGATAGCAACGCTTTAAAGGCTGGTCCTTTACTGAGTTAGCAATCATGATAAAGGCAAGAACCGCTCAGGTTTTTGATAGTATTATATACCAGTCACTCGCTGCACCTGTTCACGGTACCTGTGTGTGTGTGACAGCTGCACATTTGTAATACCAATCACTGCATACCCACCTGTTCAGTGCACCTACCTACCTACGTGAGCGCACACAGTGTTATATATCACCAGTCACTGCACCTGTTCACAGTACCTGTGTGTGTGACAGCTGCACATTTGTAATACCAATCACTGCATACCTACCTGTTCAGTGCACCTACCTACGTGAGCACATGCAGTGTTATATACCAGTCAGTCGCTGCACCTGTTCACAGTACCTGTGTGTGTGACAGCTGCACATTTGTAATACCAATCACTGCATACCTACCTGTTCAGTGCACCTACCTACGTGAGCACACGCAGTGTTATATACCAGTCAGTCGCTGCACCTGTTCACAGTACCGGTGTGTGTGTGACAGCTGCACATTTGTAATACCAATCACTGCATACCTACCTGTTCAGTGCACCTACCTACGTGAGCACACGCAGTGTTATATACCAGTCAGTCGCTGCACCTGTTCACAGTACCGGTGTGTGTGTGACAGCTGCACATTTGTAATACCAATCACTGCATACCTACCTGTTCAGTGCACCTACCTACCTACGTGAGCACACACAGTGTTATATACCAGTCACTCACTGCGCCTGTTCATGGTACCTGTGTGTGTGACAGCTGCACATTTGTAATACCAATCACTGCATACCTACCTGTTCAGTGCACCTACCTACCTACGTGAGCGCACGCAGTGTCATATACCACCAGTCAATGCACCTGTTCACGGTACCTGTGTGTGTGTGTGACATCTGCACATTGTTTTGATAGATACCAGTCACTGCATACTTGTTCAGTGCACCTACGTTACCGCACTCAGCATTATACTGTATTATATACTAGTCACTGCATACCTGTTCACGGTACCTGTGTGACAGCTGCAAAGTTTTAATACTAGTCATTGCATAATTGTTCACAGTACCTGTGAGACCGTATGCTGTTTAATATACCAGTCCGTGCATACCTGTTAACTGCACCTGTGTGACAGCTACCCATTGTATTGTAATACCAGTCACTGCATACCTTTCACTGCACCTGTGTGACTGCACATTGTATTAGTCAAGTCAGTGCATACCTTTCACTTCATCCCCCCTGATATGGACAAAACAACAGGCAGAGGCAGAGCCAGAGGAAGATCCAGAGGCAGGCCACCCGGCAGGTCTGTGTGAGGTCGTGTTGATGTGATTTTGTGCGGCCCTGGACCCCTGAAAGTATAGTGCTCAGAAGAAGGCACGTGCCATCAACTCCCAAGATTGTCAGTACGTGGTTGACTATTTAACACAGAACACCTCATCTTCTGCAGCCACCAGCGCTACTACAAGCACCACATCCGCTGCATTTGACACTTCGCAGGAGTTATTTGGTGGTGAAATCACTGATTCACAGCCATTATTGTTACAACAAGATGAAGGCGCTAAGGAAGTTACACCACCTCATATGTCTGAGTTAGGTGACAGTATGGACGTAACGTGTGAGGATGAGGATAATGAAGTACCTGCTGTTGGTGCAGTTTTGGAGGTGTCTGATGCAAGCGAAGCTGGGCAGGATGATTATGATGATGACGATGATACGGATGTCACGTGGCTTCCCAATAGAGGAGATGAACAGGTGGACAGTTCAGAGGGGGAGTCAGAGAGGAGTAGGAGGAGATGAGTCCCTGAAAGAAGCAGGGGAAGCGTGTCATCAGAAACAGCTGGTGGCAGTGTCCGGCGCCATGTATCGCCACCTATGGACAGCCAGCCAACATGCCCTTCAACGTCAGCTGCTGATGCCACCATAGTGCCATCACCCCAGGGGGGCTCAGCGTTGTGGACATTTTTTTGTGTGTCTGCCACAGATATGAGCAATGCCATCTGTACTTTCTGACGCCAAAAATTGAGCCATGGAAAGGCCAACAGCCGCGTAGGGACAACTGCCTTACGAAGGCACATGCAGAAAAGGTACAAACAGCAATGGGAAGAGCACCTGAGCAAAAGCAGCACACAAAAGCAAAGCCACCCTCCTTCTCCTCTTCCTCCTTCAGGTGCAGCATCTTCAGCCACTTTCTCCCTTGCACCTTCACAGCCACCCTCCTCCACTCCGCCTCTCACCTTGAGCGGTTCCTACTCCTCTGCCCACAGCCAGGTGTCCGTGAAGGAAATCTTTGAGTGGAAGAAGCCAATGTCTGCCAGTCACCCCCTTGCCCGGCATCTGACAGCTGGCTTGGCGGAACTGTTAGCTCGCCAGCTGTTACCATACCAGCTGGTGAACTCTGAGGCCTTCCGAAAATTTGTGGCCATTGGGACACCACAGTGGAAGATACCAGGCCGCAATTATTTCTCTAAAAAGGCGATACCCAAACTGTACCGTGAAGTTGAAAGGCAAGTGGTGTCATCTCTTGCACACAGAGTTGAGTCAAGGGTCCATCTGACCACAGATGCCTGGTCTGTCAAGCACGGTCAGGGCAGGTACATTACTTACACAGCCCATTGGGTCAACCTGGCGACCGCTGGCAAGCAGGGAGTACGTGGCTGCGCAGCGGACCGACTTGTCACACCTCCAAGGTTGCAGGCAGGCCTCCTGCCACCTCCTCTCCACCTGCTACCACCGCTTCGCTGTCGTCATCCTCCTCCTCCTCCTTGGCTGGTGCCGCCATCTCCTCTCCAGCTACACAGCCCCAGCACCCCAGGGCCTATGCTGCATGCCAGGTACGACGGTGTCACGCAGTGTTAGACATGTCTTGCCTGAAAGCGGAGAGTCACACTGGAGCAGCTCTCCTGGCTGCTCTTAACAAACAGGTGGATCAGTGGCTGACCCCGCACAAGCTTGAGATCGGCAACGTGGTGTGTGACAACGGCAGCAATCTGATTGCTGCGTTGAATTTGGGAAAGCTGACACACGTACCCTGCATGGCACATGTGCTGAATCTGGTCGTGCAAAGATTTGTGTCCAAGTACCCAGGCTTAGAGGACGTCCTGAAGCAGGCCAGGAAGTTGTGTGAGCATTTCAGGCGCTCTTACACGGCCATGGCATGCTTTGCAGAGATTCAGCGGAGAAACAACTTGCTGGTGAGACGCCTGATTTGCGATAGCCCCACTCACTGGAATTCAATGCTCCTAGGCCCATATGCAAATCATTTTTCCCCTGAGTTATCTCTTAGGGGATCATTTTCATCTTCTCTTTAAACTAAAATTTCAGCATTTTATAATTGAAAAACTTCCCAAACATTGGTGAATACAGTAAGTACTATCTGATTTATTCCGAGTATTTTCTTGCTTGCTGGTGGCTTAAGAGGCATTTAATGACAAGTTGTGAAAATATTACCTAGGAGAGAACTCAGGAGAAAAAATGAATTGCATGTGGGCCTTGATGTTCAACCGCCTGCTACAACAGGAGAAAGCCGTCACCCAGTATCTCTACAACAGGAGAAAGCCGTCACCCAGTATCTCTACAACAGGAGAAAGCCGTCACCCAGTATCTCTACAACAGGAGAAAGCCGTCACCCAGTATCTCTACAACAGGAGAAAGCCGTCACCCAGTATCTCTACAACAGGAGAAAGCCGTCACCCAGTATCTCTACAACAGGAGAAAGCCGTCACCCAGTATCTCTACAACAGGAGAAAGCCGTCACCCAGTACCTCTACAACAGGAGAAAGCCGTCACCCAGTATCTCTACAACAGGAGAAAGCCGTCACCCAGTATCTCTACAACAGGAGAAAGCCGTCACCCAGTATCTCTACAACAGGAGAAAGCCGTCACCCAGTATCTCTACAACAGGAGAAAGCCGTCACCCAGTATCTCTACAAGTGCAGTCAAAGGACACAGTCTGGGGAGATGGGGATGTTCTGGCCAAAGTACTGGACACTCATGCGAAATGCCTGCAGGCTCATGCGGCTGTTTGAGGAGGTGACAAACATGGTGAGTCGCAGTGAAGGCGCCATCAGTGACTTGATCCCATATGGTTTTTTCCTGGAGCGTGGCATGCGTAGAGTGGTGAATCAAGCTTTGGAGGAGCGTAACCAGGAACAGGAGGAAGAGTTGTGGGATCAATTCACAGAACCAGATGTTTCCTCAACACCTGCGGCAGCACAGAGGGGGGAGGAGGAGGAGGAAGAGTCGTGTGGGGAAGAGGAGTCAGATAATGAGGAAGGTGTTTTTTCTGGGGAGGAGGAGGAGGCAGAAGAACAACCGCAGCAGGCGTCACAGGGGGCTTGTGCTGCTCGATGTTCCCGTGGTATTGCTCGTGGCTGGGGGGAGGAGGAGGAGGAGGACTTGCCTGACATCACTGAGGAAGAGCAAGAGAAGATGGATAGTACGTCGGCATCCAAATTTGTGCAGATGGCGTTTTTCATGCTGTCCAGTCTGTTGAGGGACCCCCGTATAAAAAAAAACTCAAGGAGAATGAGCTGTACTGGTTTGCCATGCTACTAGACCCTCGGTATAGGCACAAAGTGGCAGAGATGTTACCAACTCACGAGAAGGCAGAAAGGATGCAGAACTTGCAGAACAAGCTGGAAACTATGCTTTACAATGCGCTTAAAGAGATACTGTAGGGGGGGTCGGGGGAAAATGAGTTGAACTTACCTGGGTCTTCTAATGGTCCCCCGCAGAGATCCTGTGCCCGCGCAGCCACTCACCGATGCTCCGGCCCCGCCTCCGGGTCACTTCTGGAATTTCAGACTTTAAAGTCAGAAAACCACTGCGCCTGTGTTGTCGTGTCCTCGCTCCCGCTGATGTCACCAGAAGCGTACTGCACAGGCACAACCATACTGGGCTTGTGCTATACACTCCTGGTGACGTCAGTGGGAGCGAGGACACAGCAACGCAGGTGCAGTGGTTTTCAGACTTTAAAGTCTGAAATTCCAGATATGAACCGGAGGCGGGCCTGAGCATCGGTGACTTGCTGGGCGTGTACAGGATGTCTGCGGGGGACCTTTAGAAGCCCTGGGTAAGTTCAACTCATTTTACCCCGACCCCCCTACAGTATCCCTTTAAGGGTAATGTCACAGCACAATGGAATAAAGGTACCACTGCCAGTAATCCTTCTCCCATGTCCACGCAGGCAAGGACAGGACGCTCCAGCGGTCTCATGGTGATGTCGGACATGCGGACATTCTTTAATCCCACGTCTACACCCAAGATAATAAGGTCGTTGCTTCATTGTGGACAGACCAAATTCGATCAGCTGAACACTCAGTCACTTTTGTTCTGTCGTTGAGCTACCTCAGCCCGACCATATGGGCTGGAAAGCCACCATCACCTGCACTCTCGCCATGGTGCGCACCAGTCCAGCACAGCCATCACTACACAAACAGCTGTTTGCAGTCACTGCATACCTTTCACTGCATCTGTGACTGCACATTGTATTATACCTGGCAGTCAGTGCATACCTTTCACTTGAATGGATGGCAGACTTGCCCTCCAGAACAGATTGTCATTAACCACTTGAGGACCGCCCCCAGCCGATGGGCGGCGGCAAAGTCCGGGCCCAAACGACCGCAATACGCCCATCGGCGGGGGCGGCTGCGGGAGTGGCAATGTGGCGATCGCGTCATTCGTGACGCGATCAGCCACCGGGGACTCGCTCCGCCCACCGCTCGTAGTAACCCGCCGGCCGTTCGGAAGCGCCGGCGGGTTACCAGCACCCGGATCGCCGCTGCGCGTATGTATAATAGGCTTTGTAATGTATACAAAGCCTATTATACTGGCTGCCTCCTGCCCTGGTGGTCCCAGTGTCCGAGGGACCACCAGGGCAGGCTGCAGCCACCCTAGTCTGCACCCAAGCACACTGATTCCCCCCCCCCTACCCCCTGATCGCCCACAGCACCCCTCAGACCCCCCCTGCCCACCCCCCAGACCACTGTTTGCACCCAGTCACCCCCTAATCACCCATCAATCACTCCCTGTCACTATCTGTCAACGCTATTTTTTTTTATCCCCCCCCCTGCCCACTGCCCCCTCCTGATCACCCCCCCACCCCTCAGATTCTCCCCAGACCCCCCCCCCCCCCCCCGTGTACTGTATGCATCTATCCCCCCTGCTCACCTGTCAATCACCTGTCAATCACCTGTCAATCACCCGTCAATCACCCGTCAATCACCCCCTGTCACTGCTACCCATCAATCAGCCCCTAACCTGCCCCTTGCGGGCAATCTGATCACCCACCCACACCAATAGATCGCCCGCAGATCTGACATCAGATTACCTCCCAAGCGCAGTGTTTACATCTCTTCTCTCCTCTAAACACCCACTAATTACCCATCAATCACCCATCAATCACCCCCTATCACCACCTGTCACTGTTACCCATCAGATTAGACCCTAATCTACCCCTTGCGGGCACCCAATCACCCGCCCACACGCTCAGATTGCCCTCAGACCCCTTCTTATCAATTCGTCAGTGCAATATTTACATCTGTTATTCCCTGTAATAACCCACTGATCACCTGTCAATCACCTATCAATCACCCCCTGTCACTGCCACCCATCAATCACCCCCTGTCACTGCCACCCATCAATCAGCCCCTAACCTGCCCCTTGCGGGCAATCTGATCACCCACCCACATCAATAGATCGCCCGCAGATCCGACATCAGATCACCTCCCAAGTGCAGTGTTTACATCTCTTCTCTCCTCTAAACACCCACTAATTACCCATCAATCACCCCCTATCACCACCTGTCACTGTTACCCATCAGATTAGACCCTAATCTGCCCCTTGCGGGCACCCAATCACCCGCCCACACGCTCAGATTGCCCTCAGACCCCCCCTTATCAATTCGCCAGTGCAATATTTACATCTGTTATTCCCTGTAATAACCCACTGATCACCTGTCAATCACCTATCAATCACCCCCTGTCACTGCCACCCATCAATCACCCCCTGTCACTGCCACCCATCAATCAGCCCCTAACCTGCCCCTTGCGGGCAATCTGATCACCCACCCACATCAATAGATCGCCCGCAGATCCGACATCAGATCACCTCCCAAGTGCAGTGTTTACATCTCTTCTCTCCTCTTAACACCCACTAATTACCCATCAATCACCCCCTATCACCACCTGTCACAGTTACCCATCATATTAGACCCTTATCTGCCTCTTGCGGGCACCCAATCACCCGCCCACACCTCAGAACGTCCTCAGACCCCAGCCCTGATCACCTCGCTAGTGCATTGCTTGCATCTATTTCCCCCCTCTAATCACACCTTGAGACACCCATCAATCACCTCCTGTCACCCCCTAGCACACCGACCCATCAGATCAGGCCCTAATTTGCCCTGTGTGGGCTCCTGATCACTCGGCCAAACCCTCAGATCCCCCTCAGACCCCCTTCCGATCACCTCCCCAGTGCATTGATTGCATCTATTTTCCCCTCTAACCGCCCCCTGAGACACCCATCAATCACCTCCTGTCACCCCCCTAGCACTCCTATCCATCAGATCAGGCCCAAAACATCCTGTCATCTAAGAGGCCACCCTGCTTATGACCGGTTCCACAAAATTTGCCCCCTCATAGACCACCTGTCATCAAAATTTGCAGACGCTTATACCCCTGAACAGTCATTTTGAGAAATTTGGTTTCCAGACTACTCACAGTTTTGGGCCCGTAAAATGCCAGGGCAGTATAGGAACCCCACAAGTGACCCCATTTTAGAAAGAAGACACCCCAAGGTATTCTGTTAGGTGTATGATGAGTTCATAGAAGATTTTATTTTTTGTCAAAAGTTAGCGGAAATTGGATTTTTATTGTTTTTTTCACAAAGTGTCATTTTTCACTAACTCGTGACAAAAAATAAAATCTTCTATGAACTCACCATACCCCTAACGGAATACCTTGGGGTGTCTTCTTTCTAAAATGGGGTCACTTGTGGGGTTCCTATACTGCCCTGGCATTTTAGGGGCCCTAAACCGTGAGGAGTAGTCTAGAAAACAAATGCCTCAAAATGACCTGTGAATAGGACGTTGGGCCCCTTAGCGCACCTAGGCTGCAAAAAAGTGTCACACATGTGGTATCACCATACTCAGGAGAAGTAGTATAATGTGTTTTGTGGTGTATTTTTACACATACCCATGCTGGGTGGGAGAAATCTCTCTGTAAATGGACAATTGTGTGTAAAAAAAAAGCAAACAATTGTCATTTACAGAGATATTTCTCCCACCCAGCATGGGTATGTGTAAAAATACACCCCAAAACACATTATACTACTTCTCCTGAGTACGGCGGTACCACATGTGTGGCACTTTTTTGCACCCTAAGTGCGCTAAGAGGCCCAAAGTCCAATGAGTACCTTTAGGATTTCACAGGTCATTTTGCGACATTTGGTTTCAAGACTACTCCTCACGGTTTAGGGCCCCTAAAATGCCAGGGCAGTATAGGAACCCCACAAATGACCCCATTTTAGAAAGAAGACACCCCAAGGTATTCCGTTAGGAGTATGGTGAGTTCATAGAAGATTTTATTTTTTGTCACAAGTTAGCGGAAAATGACACTTTGTGAAAAAAAACAATTAAAATCAATTTCCGCTAACTTGTGACAAAAAAAAAAAATCTTCTATGAACTCACCATCCTCCTAACGGAATACCTTGGGGTGTATTCTTTCTAAAATGGGGTGATTTGTGGGGTTCCTATACTGTCCTGGCATTTTAGGGGCCCTAAACCGTGAGGAGTAGTCTTGAAACGAAATTTCTCAAAATGACCTGTGAAATCCTAAAGGTACTCATTGAACTTTGGGCCCCTTAGCGCAGTTAGGGTGCAAAAAAGTGCCACACATGTGGTATCGCCGTACTCAGGAGAAGTAGTATAATGTGTTTTGGGGTGTATTTTATCACATACCCATGCTGAGTGGGAGAAATATCTCTATAAATAGACAATTGTGTGTAAAAAAAATAAAACAATTGTCATTTACGGAGATATTTCTCCCACCCAGCATGGGTATGTGTAAAAATACACCCCAAAACACATTATACTACTTCTCCTGAGTACGGCAATACCACATGTGTGGAACTTTTTTGCAGCCTAACTGCGCTAAGGGGCCAAAAGTCCAATGAGCATCTTTAGGCTTTACAGGGGTGCTTACAATTAGGCACCCCCCAAAATGCCAGGACAGTGAACACACCCCACAAATGACCCCATTTTGGAAAGTAGACACTTCAAGGTATTCAGAGAGGAGCATAGTGAGTCCGTGGCAGATTTCATTTTTTTTTTTGTCGCAAGTTAGAAGAAATGGAAACTTTTTTTTTTTTGTCAGAAAGTGTCATTTTCCGCTAACTTGTGACAAAAAATAAAATCTTCTATGAACTCACCATGCCTCTCAGTGAATACTTTGGGATGTCTTCTTTCCAAAATGGGGTCATTTGGGGGGTATTTGTACTATCCTGGAATTTTAGCCCCTCATGAAACATGACAGGTGCGCAGAAAAGTCAGAGATGCTTGAAAATGGGAAAATTCACTTTTGGCACCATAGTTTGTAAACGCTATAACTTTTACCCAATCCAATAAATATACACTGAATGGTTTTTTTTTTATCAAAGACATGTAGCAGAATAACTTTCGCGCTCAAATGTATAGGAAATTTTACTTTATTTGAAAAATGTCAGCACAGCAAGTTAAAAAAGTCATTTTTTTGCCAAAATTCATGTCTTTTTTGATGAATATAATAAAAAGTAAAACTCGCAGCAGCAATCAAATAGCAGCAAAAGAAAGCTGTATTAGTGACAAGAAAAGGAGGTAAAATTCCTTTAGGTGGTAGGTTGTATGACTGAGCAATAAACCGTGAAAGCTGCAGTGGTCTGAATGGAGAAAAAGGCTCTGGTCCTTAAGGGGCGAAAAGACTGTGGTCCTCAAGTGGTTAAAGGTATTAAAGTTGATTTGTCACATATACAGCAGGGCCTCGAAAGTCCTCCTGTATTGTTATTTTTGGTCACTACCTCGGGACGTGCATGCCTGCTGCCTTCCTTGGATGTGTGGTGGTGGTAGCCGTTTCTCAGGCTCCCACTCTGGACCGGAATCGAACCCTGATTCCCCGGCCATTACCCGGCCATTACCCGTGGTCACCATGGTACTGAGAAAGTAATATGGAAACTTCTTTATCAGTCACACAGTTGAATGAATGGCAGACTTGCCCTCCATAACAGATTCTCGTTAAAGGCAAGTGGTGTCATCTCTGGTACACAGCGCTGGGTCAAGGGCTCATCTGACCACAGATGCCTGGTCTGCAAAGCACGGTCAGAGCAGGTACATTACTTATATAGCACAATGGGTCCTTCCTTGGATGTGTGGGGGTAGCAGTTTCTCAGGCTCCCACTCCGGACCGGAATCGAACCGATTCCCCGGCCATTACCCGTGGTCACCATGCTACTGAGAAAGTACCATAGAAAGTTTCACACAGTTGCATGAATGGCAGACTTGCCCTCCATAACACATTCTCGCTACAGGTACTGAAAAGCCAGCAGAAAAAGTAATTTAAATAAATAGATATAAGCTTTAACTATGGTAGAGAAAGAACCATGGAAAGTTAATAAGGCAGTCAGACATTACCTGATATCACTGAGGAAGAGCAATCTCGCCATGGTGCGCACCAGTCCAGCACGGCCGTCACTACACAAACAGATGTTTGCGGTGCGTTACACGGTGAGTTTGGTGTGTCAGTGTGAAGCAGTACACTAATTACACTCCCTGATTGATGTATACACATGCAAGATGTTTGAAAGCACGTTAGGCCTGCAATTTAGCATTCAATGTGATTTCTGCCCTTAAAACTCTGCTTTGCGTCACATCCAGATTTTTCCCCGGGACTTTTGGCGTCTATCCCACTCCGCCATGCCCCCCTCCATGTGTTAGACCCCTTGAAACATCTTTTCCATCACTTTTGGGGCCAGCATAAATGTTTCTAGTTTTCAAAGTTCGCCTCCCTATCTAAGTCTATTGCGGTTCGAAAAGTTTGCGCGTACCGAACTTCTTGTGGAAGTTCGCGTTCGAGGTTCGCGAACCGAAAATCGGAGGTTCGAGCCATCTAGTGACTACACTGACTACAGGTAACTGAAGTTGAACACTCACTGGCTAGCTAAATCCAAGGCTATACGGTCACTGATAGAGCAATAGACTCAGTGAACCTTCCTGCACTGAGCACAGCAATCAGCCAGTACACTCACTGAACTGCACTGACTACAGCTAACTTCAGTAATCACTCACTGGCTAGCTAGCTAAATACAAGTGTACTGTACAGTATAAGAGCAATGTGAGGAGTAAAAACGCTATGTTTTTAGTACAAAATGCTCTTGCTTTAGGAACAAATGGCCTGGAGATATATGTAAAGAGAGAAACCGAGAGCCCAATATAGTGTAGTAGGTATAAACAAGATGGGGTTATGAAAGAGAGTACAAGATATACTCACAAACCAGGGTTACCTCCAGGCAACCACTCAGAGCCCGGACAAGGTCCTCCAGCACCCAAGGCTGAGACACCAAAGTGCGCCCCTCCATCCCTCCCACTCCAGCCCTCACAGACTGATTGCTCTTAGACTAAGAGGCACTCCAGGACCCACACCACCTTAATCTCTAGTTATCAGGCTTGCAGTCACTGCCATGTATCCCTTTTTCTTGTTTCTCTCTGCTTCAAACACAATAGGGAAGTGATAGCTGAGTGAGTTGTGCTCCCCCTTCTACACTGCACCCTGAGGCTGGAGCCTCTCTTGCCTCTGCCTCGGCCCGGCCCTGCAACTACTGTATAGACAGGTGAGGAGATTGTCCTGTCCTCACTCAGGATTAAGAAGTCGATCTCTGTAGATAGGAGAAAAGTGGTATCCCCTCCACCAAGGGTGGATATTACTTGTTACGTAGAAAGGACCGCAGGCGCCAGGTGTTACCCGGACTCATTGCTGTTGTGTGCTCCTATGTTCTATTGCCTGAGGAAGCAGGCTTAATCCTGTGAAACGCGTTGCAACCCCCCTGGAGTATACCAATAAATTATATTGATTTGAATAGACAGTTTCTTGTGTCCGCTTGCAGGAGGTAAGTCCACCACTGGCTCCTAAGCATTTTTAAACCTTTTACTGTCTGATTTTATCCTGTTGGCGCCTCTGGTCCTTTCTACGTAACAATGGCCTGGAGATGATCCTCTCAGTGCCACAGTCTAACAAGGATGAAGCTTTTTAAGATGGCTGCTTTTTTATATACAGGAGGGGAGGGCATAGCCTCCCCTCCTATGATTGGTTGCTAGGGCCTGGCTGGGGGCCTCCGATTGGCCCAGGGACGTCATTTCCACCCAATCATGATCGAACTAATCACAGGTTTCACTTTCTACCGCGATTTGTAATCACGGCTGCCTCGTGGTTGAATACCGTGATTGAAAGTCGATCATGGCTTCGGATTCGGCAGTAGAATAGTGGAAAAATGCTCAAAATCAGGGCTATTCCGTAATCATGGAAATTATCCGAGCAACACTGGTAGGAGTATTAGTAGTGATGGAGGATGATTGGGGCAGTAGTAGGAGTATTAGTAGTGAAGGAGGATGATTGGGGTAGTAGTAGGAGTATTAGTAGTGATGGAGGATGATTGGGGTAGTAGTAGGAGTATTAGTGGTGATGGAGGATGATTTGGGTAGTAGTAGGAGTATTAGTACTGATGGAGGATGATTGGGGTAGTAGTAGGAGTAGTAGTGGTGATGGAGGATGATTGGGGTAGTAGTAGGAGTATTAGTAGTGATGGAGGATGATTGGGGCAGTAGTAGGAGTATTAGTAGTGATGGAGGATGATTGGGGCAGTAGTAGGAGTAGTAGTGGTGATGGAGGATGATTGGGGCAGTAGTAGGAGTAGTAGTGGTGATGGAGGTTGATTGTGGAAGTAGTAGGAGTAGTAGTGGTGATGGAGGATGATTGGGGCAGTAGTAGGAGTAGTAGTGGTGATGGAGGATGATTGGGGTAGTAGTAGGAGTATTAGTAGTGATGGAGGATGATTGGGGCAGTAGTAGGAGTATAAGTGGTGATGGAGGATGATTGGGGCAGTAGTAGGAGTAGTAGTGGTGATGGAGGATGATTGTGGAAGTAGTAGGAGTATTAGTGGTGATGGAGGATGATTGGGGCAGTAGTAGGAGTATTAGTAGTGATGGAGGATGATTGGGGAAGTAGTAGGAGTATTAGTGGTGATGGAGGATGATTGGGGCAGTAGTAGGAGTAGTAGTGGTGATGGAGGATGATTGGGGAAGTAGTAGGAGTATTAGTGGTGATGGAGGACGATTGGGGCAGTAGTAGGAGTATTAGTGGTGATGGAGGATGATTGGGGCAGTAGTAGGAGTAGTAGCAATGATGGAGGATGATTGGGGCAGTAGTAGGAGTAGTAGTGGTGGTGGAGGTTGATTGTGGAAGTAGTAGGAGTATTAGTGGTGATGGAGGATGATTGGGGTAGTAGTAGAAGTATTAGTGGTGATGGAGGATGATTGGGGCAGTAGTAGGAGTATTAGTGGTGATGGAGGATGATTGGGGCAGTAGTAGGAGTATTAGTGGTGATGGAGGATGATTGGGGCAGTAGTAGGAGTATTAGTGGTGATGGAGGATGATTGGGGCAGTAGTAGGAGTAGTAGTAGTGATGGAGGATGATTGGGGCAGTAGTAGGAGTAGTAGTGGTGATGGAGGATGATTGGGGAAGTAGTAGGAGTATTAGTGGTGATGGAGGATGATTGGGGTAGTAGTAGGAGTAGTAGTGGTGATGGAGGATGATTGGGGCAGCGGTATGAGTAGTAGTGGTGATGGAGGATGATTGGGGCAGTAGTAGGAGTAGTAGTGGTGATGGAGAATGATTGGGGTAGTAGTAGGAGTATTAGTAGTGATGGAGGATGATTGGGGGTAGTAGTAGGAGTAGTAGTGGTGATGGAGGATGATTGGGGTAGTAGTAGGAGTAGTAGTGGTGATGGAGGATGATTGGGGCAGTAGTAGGAGTAGTAGTGGTGATGGAGGATGATTGGGGCAGTAGTAGGAGTATTAGTGGTGATGGAGGATGATTGGGGCAGTAGTAGGAGTAGTAGTGGTGATGGAGGATGATTGGGGCAGTAGTAGGAGTAGTAGTGGTGATGGAGGATTTTTGGGGTAGTAGTAGGAGTAGTAGTGGTGATGGAGGATGATTGGGGTAGTAGTAGGAGTATTAGTGGTGATGGAGTATGATTGGGGCAGTAGTAGGAGTAGTAGTGGTGATGGAGGATGATTGGGGCAGTAGTAGGAGTAGTAGTGGTGATGGAGAATGATTGAAGTAGTAGTAGTAGTAGTAGTAGTAGTGGTGATGGAGGACGATTGGGGTAGTGGTAGGAGTAGTAGTGGTGATGGAGGGTGATTGGGGTAGGAGTATTAGTAGTGATGGAGGATGATTGGGAAAGTAGTAGGAGTATTAGTAGTGATGGAGGATGATTGGGGCAGTAGTAGGAGTATAAGTGGTGATGGAGGATGATTGGGGCAGTAGTAGGAGTAGTAGTGGTGATGGAGGATGATTGGGGAAGTAGTAGGAGTATTAGTGGTGATGGAGGATGATTGGGGCAGTAGTAGGAGTATTAGTAGTGATAGGGGATGATTGGGGAAGTAGTAGGAGTATTAGTGGTGATGGAGGATGATTGGGGCAGTAGTAGGAGTAGTAGTGGTGATGGAGGATGATTGGGGAAGTAGTAGGAGTATTAGTGGTGATGGAGGATGATTGGGGCAGTAGTAGGAGTAGTAGTAATGATGGAGGATGATTGGGGCAGTAGTAGGAGTAGTAGTGGTGATGGAGGATGATTGGGGCAGTAGTAGGAGTATTAGTGGTGATGGAGGATGATTGGGGCAGTAGTAGGAGTATTAGTGGTGATGGAGGATGATTTGGGTAGTAGTAGGAGTAGTAGTAGAGCCGGGACAAGGTCCTCCAGCACCCAAGGCTGAGACACCAAAGTGCGCCCCTCCATCCCTGCCTCCCCAGCCGTCACACACTGATTGCTATTAGACTAAGAGGTGCCACAGGGCCCACAACCTCCCCAACACCTTAATATATAGTTATCTGGCTTGCAGTCACTGCCATGTATCCCCTTTTCTTATTTCTTTCTGCTTCAAGCACAATTAGGAATGACAGCTGAATAAATTCTGCGCCCCCTCCTACACTGCGCCCTGAGGCTGGAGCCTCTTCAGCCTATGCCTCGGCCCGGCCCTGAGTAGTAGTGGTGATGGAGTATGATTGTGGCAGTAGTAGGAGTATTAGTGGTGATGGAGGATGATTGGGGCAGTAGTAGGAGTATTAGTGGTGATGGGGGATGATTGGGGCAGTAGTAGGAGTAGTAGTGGTGATGGAGTATGATTGTGGCAGTAGTAGGAGTATTAGTGGTGATGGAGGATGATTGGGGCAGTAGTAGGAGTATTAGTGGTGATGGGGGATGATTGGGGCAGTAGTAGGAGTATTAGTGGTGATGGAGGATGATTAGGGCAGTAGTAGGAGTAGTAGTGGTGATGGAGGATGATTGGGGTAGTAGTAGGAGTAGTAGTGGTGATGGAGGATGATTGGGGTAGTAGTAGGAGTATTAGTGGTGATGGAGGATGATTGGGGCAGTAGTAGGAGTAGTAGTGGTGATGGAGGATGATTGGGGCAGTAGTAGGAGTATTAGTGGTGATGGAGGATGATTGGGGCAGTAGTAGGAGTAGTAGTGGTGATGGAGGATGATTGGGGAAGTAGTAGGAGTATTAGTGGTGATGGAGGATGATTGGGGCAGTAGTAGGAGTAGTAGTAATGATGGAGGATGATTGGGGCAGTAGTAGGAGTAGGAGTGGTGATGGAGGATGATTGGGGCAGTAGTAGGAGTATTAGTGGTGATGGAGGATGATTGGGGCAGTAGTAGGAGTAGTAGTAATGATGGAGGATGATTGGGGCAGTAGTAGGAGTAGGAGTGGTGATGGAGGATGATTGGGGCAGTAGTAGGAGTATTAGTGGTGATGGAGGATGATTGGGGCAGTAGTAGGAGTATTAGTGGTGATGGAGGATGATTAGGGCAGTAGTAGGAGTAGTAGTGGTGATGGAGGATGATTGGGGCAGTAGTAGGAGTAGTAGTGGTGATGGAGGATGATTGGGGTAGTAGTAGGAGTAGTAGTGGTGATGGAGGATGATTTGGGTAGTAGTAGGAGTAGTAGTGGTGATGGAGTATGATTGTGGCAGTAGTAGGAGTATTAGTGGTGATGGAGGATGATTGGGGCAGTAGTAGGAGTATTAGTGGTGATGGGGGATGATTGGGGCAGTAGTAGGAGTATTAGTGGTGATGGAGGATGATTAGGGCAGTAATAGGAGTAGTAGTGGTGATGGAGGATGATTGGGGCAGTAGTAGGAGTAGTAGTGGTGATGGAGGATGATTGGGGTAGTAGTAGGAGTAGTAGTGGTGATGGAGGATGATTGGGGTAGTAGTAGGAGTATTAGTGGTGATGGAGGATGATTGGGGCAGTAGTAGGAGTAGTAGTGGTGATGGAGGATGATTGGGGCAGTAGTAGGAGTATTAGTGGTGATGGAGGATGATTGGGGCAGTAGTAGGAGTAGTAGTGGTGATGGAGGATGATTGGGGCAGTAGTAGGAGTAGTAGTGGTGATGGAGGATTTTTGGGGTAGTAGTAGGAGTAGTAGTGGTGATGGAGGATGATTGGGGTAGTAGTAGGAGTATTAGTGGTGATGGAGGATGATTGGGGCAGTAGTAGGAGTAGTAGTGGTGATGGAGGATGATTGGGGCAGTAGTAGGAGTAGTAGTGGTGATGGAGAATGATTGAAGTAGTAGTAGTAGTAGTAGTAGTAGTAGTAGTAGTGGTGATGGAGGATGATTGGGGTAGTGGTAGGAGTAGTAGTGGTGATGGAGGGTGATTGGGGTAGGAGTATTAGTAGTGATGGAGGATGATTGGGAAAGTAGTAGGAGTATTAGTAGTGATGGAGGATGATTGGGGCAGTAGTAGGAGTAGTAGTGGTGATGGAGGATGATTGGGGCAGTAGTAGGAGTAGTAGTGGTGATGGAGGATGATTGGTGAAGTAGTAGGAGTATTAGTGGTGATGGAGGATGATTGGGGCAGTAGTAGGAGTATTAGTAGTGATAGAGGATGATTGGGGAAGTAGTAGGAGTATTAGTGGTGATGGAGGATGATTGGGGCAGTAGTAGGAGTAGTAGTGGTGATGGAGGATGATTGGGGTAGTAGTAGGAGTAGTAGTGGTGATGGAGGATGATTGGGGTAGTAGTAGGAGTATTAGTGGTGATGGAGGATGATTGGGGCAGTAGTAGGAGTAGTAGTGGTGATGGAGGATGATTGGGGCAGTAGTAGGAGTATTAGTGGTGATGGAGGATGATTGGGGCAGTAGTAGGAGTAGTAGTAGTGATGGAGGATGATTGGGGCAGTAGTAGGAGTAGTAGTGGTGATGGAGGATGATTGGGGTAGTAGTAGGAGTAGTAGTAGTGATGGAGGATGATTGGGGGTAGTAGTAGGAGTAGTAGTGGTGATGGAGGATGATTGGGGCAGTAGTAGGAGTATTAGTGGTGATGGAGGAAGATTGGGGCAGTAGTAGGAGTATTAGTGGTGATGGAGGATGATTGGGGCAGTAGTAGGAGTATTAGTGGTGATGGAGGATGATTAGGGTAGTAGTAGGAGTACTAGTGGTGATGGAGTATGATTGTCGCAGTAGTAGGCGTATTAGTGGTGATGGAGGATGATTGGGGCAGTAGTAGGAGTAGTAGTGGTGATGGAGGATGATTGGGGCAGTAGTAGGAGTATTAGTGGTGATGAAGGATGATTGGGGCAGTAGTAGGAGTAGTAATGGTGATGGAGGATGATTGGGGCAGTAGTAGGAGTAGTAGTGGTGATGGAGAATGATTGAAGTAGTAGTAGTAGTAGTGGTGGTGATGGAGGATAATTGGGGTAGTGGTAGGAGTAGTAGTGGTGATGGAGGATGATTGGGGTAGTAGTAGGAGTATTAGTAGTGATGGAGGATGATTGGGGCAGTAGTAGGAGTATTAGTAGTGATGGAGGATGATTGGGGCAGTAGTAGGAGTATACGTGGTGATGGAGGATGATTGGGGCAGTAGTAGGAGTAGTAGTGGTGATGGAGGATGATTGTGGAAGTAGTAGGAGTATTAGTGGTGATGGAGGATGATTGGGGCAGTAGTAGGAGTATTAGTAGTGATAGAGGATGATTGGGGAAGTAGTAGGAGTAGTAGTGGTGATGGAGGATGATTGGGGCAGTAGTAGGAGTAGTAGTGGTGATGGAGGATGATTGGGGAATTAGTAGGAGTATTAGTGGTGATGGAGGACGATTGGGGCAGTAGTAGGAGTATTAGTGGTGATGGAGGATGATTGGGGCAGTAGTAGGAGTAGTAGTAATGATGGAGAATGATTGGGGCAGTAGTAGGAGTAGTAGTGGTGATGGAGGATGATTGGGGTAGTAGTAGGAGTAGTAGTGGTGATGGAGGATGATTGGGGTAGTAGTAGGAGTATTAGTGGTGATGGAGGATGATTGGGGCAGTAGTAGGAGTAGTAGTGGTGATGGAGGATGATTGGGGCAGTAGTAGGAGTATTAGTGGTGATGGAGGATGATTGGGGCAGTAGTAGGAGTAGTAGTGGTGATGGAGGATGATTGGGGCAGTAGTAGGAGTAGTAGTGGTGATGGAGGATTTTTGGGGTAGTAGTAGGAGTAGTAGTGGTGATGGAGGATGATTGGGGTAGTAGTAGGAGTATTAGTGGTGATGGAGGATGATTGGGGCAGTAGTAGGAGTAGTAGTGGTGATGGAGGATGATTGGGGCAGTAGTAGGAGTAGTAGTGGTGATGGAGAATGATTGAAGTAGTAGTAGTAGTAGTAGTAGTAGTAGTAGTAGTAGTAGTAGTAGTAGTGGTGATGGAGGATGATTGGGGTAGTGGTAGGAGTAGTAGTGGTGATGGAGGGTGATTGGGGCAGTAGTAGGAGTAGTAGTGGTGATGGAGAATGATTGAAGTAGTAGTAGTAGTAGTAGTAGTAGTAGTAGTAGTGGTGATGGAGGATGATTGGGGTAGTGGTAGGAGTAGTAGTGGTGATGGAGGGTGATTGGGGTAGGAGTATTAGTAGTGATGGAGGATGATTGGGAAAGTAGTAGGAGTATTAGTAGTGATGGAGGATGATTGGGGCAGTAGTAGGAGTAGTAGTGGTGATGGAGGATGATTGGGGCAGTAGTAGGAGTAGTAGTGGTGATGGAGGATGATTGGGGAAGTAGTAGGAGTATTAGTGGTGATGGAGGATGATTGGGGCAGTAGTAGGAGTATTAGTAGTGATAGAGGATGATTGGGGAAGTAGTAAGAGTATTAGTGGTGATGGAGGATGATTGGGGCAGTAGTAGGAGTAGTAGTGGTGATGGAGGATGATTGGGAAAGTAGTAGGAGTATTAGTGGTGATGGAGGATGATTGGGGCAGTAGTAGGAGTAGTAGTAATGATGGAGGATGATTGGGGCAGTAGTAGGAGTAGTAGTGGTTATGGAGGATGATTGGGGCAGTAGTAGGAGTATTAGTGGTGATGGAGGATGATTGGGGCAGTAGTAGGAGTATTAGTGGTGATGGAGGATGATTAGGGCAGTAGTAGGAGTAGTAGTGGTGATGGAGGATGATTGGGGCAGTAGTAGGAGTAGTAGTGGTGATGGAGGATGATTGGGGTAGTAGTAGGAGTAGTAGTGGTGATGGAGGATGATTGGGGTAGTAGTAGGAGTATTAGTGGTGATGGAGGATGATTGGGGCAGTAGTAGGAGTAGTAGTGGTGATGGAGGATGATTGGGGCAGTAGTAGGAGTATTAGTGGTGATGGAGGATGATTGGGGCAGTAGTAGGAGTAGTAGTAGTGATGGAGGATGATTGGGGCAGTAGTAGGAGTAGTAGTGGTGATGGAGGATGATTGGGGTAGTAGTAGGAGTAGTAGTAGTGATGGAGGATGATTGGGGGTAGTAGTAGGAGTAGTAGTGGTGATGGAGGATGATTGGGGCAGTAGTAGGAGTATTAGTGGTGATGGAGGAAGATTGGGGCAGTAGTAGGAGTATTAGTGGTGATGGAGGATGATTGGGGCAGTAGTAGGAGTATTAGTGGTGATGGAGGATGATTAGGGTAGTAGTAGGAGTACTAGTGGTGATGGAGTATGATTGTCGCAGTAGTAGGAGTATTAGTGGTGATGGAGGATGATTGGGGCAGTAGTAGGAGTAGTAGTGGTGATGGAGGATGATTGGGGCAGTAGTAGGAGTATTAGTGGTGATGAAGGATGATTGGGGCAGTAGTAGGAGTAGTAATGGTGATGGAGGATGATTGGGGCAGTAGTAGGAGTAGTAGTGGTGATGGAGAATGATTGAAGTAGTAGTAGTAGTAGTGGTGGTGATGGAGGATAATTGGGGTAGTGGTAGGAGTAGTAGTGGTGATGGAGGATGATTGGGGTAGTAGTAGGAGTATTAGTAGTGATGGAGGATGATTGGGGCAGTAGTAGGAGTATTAGTAGTGATGGAGGATGATTGGGGCAGTAGTAGGAGTATAAGTGGTGATGGAGGATGATTGGGGCAGTAGTAGGAGTAGTAGTGGTGATGGAGGATGATTGTGGAAGTAGTAGGAGTATTAGTGGTGATGGAGGATGATTGGGGCAGTAGTAGGAGTATTAGTAGTGATAGAGGATGATTGGGGAAGTAGTAGGAGTAGTAGTGGTGATGGAGGATGATTGGGGCAGTAGTAGGAGTAGTAGTGGTGATGGAGGATGATTGGGGAATTAGTAGGAGTATTAGTGGTGATGGAGGACGATTGGGGCAGTAGTAGGAGTATTAGTGGTGATGGAGGATGATTGGGGCAGTAGTAGGAGTAGTAGTAATGATGGAGGATGATTGGGGCAGTAGTAGGAGTAGTAGTGGTGATGGAGGATGATTGGGGTAGTAGTAGGAGTAGTAGTGGTGATGGAGGATGATTGGGGTAGTAGTAGGAGTATTAGTGGTGATGGAGGATGATTGGGGCAGTAGTAGGAGTAGTAGTGGTGATGGAGGATGATTGGGGCAGTAGTAGGAGTATTAGTGGTGATGGAGGATGATTGGGGCAGTAGTAGGAGTAGTAGTGGTGATGGAGGATGATTGGGGCAGTAGTAGGAGTAGTAGTGGTGATGGAGGATTTTTGGGGTAGTAGTAGGAGTAGTAGTGGTGATGGAGGATGATTGGGGTAGTAGTAGGAGTATTAGTGGTGATGGAGGATGATTGGGGCAGTAGTAGGAGTAGTAGTGGTGATGGAGGATGATTGGGGCAGTAGTAGGAGTAGTAGTGGTGATGGAGAATGATTGAAGTAGTAGTAGTAGTAGTAGTAGTAGTAGTAGTAGTAGTAGTGGTGATGGAGGATGATTGGGGTAGTGGTAGGAGTAGTAGTGGTGATGGAGGGTGATTGGGGTAGGAGTATTAGTAGTGATGGAGGATGATTGGGAAAGTAGTAGGAGTAGTAGTGGTGATGGAGGATGATTGGGGAAGTAGTAGGAGTATTAGTGGTGATGGAGGATGATTGGGGCAGTAGTAGGAGTAGTAGTAGTGATGGAGGATGATTGGGGCAGTAGTAGGAGTATTAGTAGTGATAGAGGATGATTGGGGAAGTAGTAGGAGTATTAGTGGTGATGGAGGATGATTGGGGCAGTAGTAGGAGTAGTAGTGGTGATGGAGGATGATTGGGAAAGTAGTAGGAGTATTAGTGGTGATGGAGGATGATTGGGGCAGTAGTAGGAGTAGTAGTAATGATGGAGGATGATTGGGGCAGTAGTAGGAGTAGTAGTGGTTATGGAGGATGATTGGGGCAGTAGTAGGAGTATTAGTGGTGATGGAGGATGATTGGGGCAGTAGTAGGAGTATTAGTGGTGATGGAGGATGATTAGGGCAGTAGTAGGAGTAGTAGTGGTGATGGAGGATGATTGGGGCAGTAGTAGGAGTAGTAGTGGTGATGGAGGATGATTGGGGTAGTAGTAGGAGTAGTAGTGGTGATGGAGGATGATTGGGGTAGTAGTAGGAGTATTAGTGGTGATGGAGGATGATTGGGGCAGTAGTAGGAGTAGTAGTGGTGATGGAGGATGATTGGGGCAGTAGTAGGAGTATTAGTGGTGATGGAGGATGATTGGGGCAGTAGTAGGAGTAGTAGTAGTGATGGAGGATGATTGGGGCAGTAGTAGGAGTAGTAGTGGTGATGGAGGATGATTGGGGTAGTAGTAGGAGTAGTAGTAGTGATGGAGGATGATTGGGGGTAGTAGTAGGAGTAGTAGTGGTGATGGAGGATGATTGGTGCAGTAGTAGGAGTATTAGTGGTGATGGAGGAAGATTGGGGCAGTAGTAGGAGTATTAGTGGTGATGGACGATGATTGGGGCAGTAGTAGGAGTATTAGTGGTGATGGAGGATGATTGGGGTAGTAGTAGGAGTACTAGTGGTGATGGAGTATGATTGTCGCAGTAGTAGGAGTATTAGTGGTGATGGAGGATGATTGGGGCAGTAGTAGGAGTAGTAGTGGTGATGGAGGATGATTGGGGCAGTAGTAGGAGTATTAGTGGTGATGAAGGATGATTGGGGCAGTAGTAGGAGTAGTAATGGTGATGGAGGATGATTGGGGCAGTAGTAGGAGTAGTAGTGGTGATGGAGAATGATTGAAGTAGTAGTAGTAGTAGTGGTGGTGATGGAGGATAATTGGGGTAGTGGTAGGAGTAGTAGTGGTGATGGAGGATGATTGGGGTAGTAGTAGGAGTATTAGTAGTGATGGAGGATGATTGGGGCAGTAGTAGGAGTATTAGTAGTGATGGAGGATGATTGGGGCAGTAGTAGGAGTATAAGTGGTGATGGAGGATGATTGGGGCAGTAGTAGGAGTAGTAGTGGTGATGGAGGATGATTGTGGAAGTAGTAGGAGTATTAGTGGTGATGGAGGATGATTGGGGCAGTAGTAGGAGTATTAGTAGTGATAGAGGATGATTGGGGAAGTAGTAGGAGTAGTAGTGGTGATGGAGGATGATTGGGGCAGTAGTAGGAGTAGTAGTGGTGATGGAGGATGATTGGGGAAGTAGTAGGAGTATTAGTGGTGATGGAGGACGATTGGGGCAGTAGTAGGAGTATTAGTGGTGATGGAGGATGATTGGGGCAGTAGTAGGAGTAGTAGTAATGATGGAGGATGATTGGGGCAGTAGTAGGAGTAGTAGTGGTGATGGAGGATGATTGGGGCAGTAGTAGGAGTATTAGTGGTGATGGAGGATGATTGGGGCAGTAGTAGGAGTATTAGTGGTGATGAAGGATGATTGGGGCAGTAGTAGGAGTAGTAGTGGTGATGGAGGATGATTGGGGCAGTAGTAGAAGTAGTAGTGGTGATGGAGGATGATTGGGGTAGTAGTAGGAGTAGTAGTGGTGATGGAGAATGATTGGGGTAGTAGTAGGAGTATTAGTGGTGATGGAGGATGATTGGGGCAGTAGTAGGAGTAGTAGTGGTGATGGAGGATGATTGGGGCAGTAGTAGGAGTAGTAGTGGTGATGGAGAATGATTAGGGTAGTAGTAGGAGTAGTAGTGGTGATGGAGGATGATTGGGGTAGTAGTAGGAGTATTAGTGGTGATGGGGATGATTTGGGCAGTAGTAGGAGTAGTAGTGGTGATGGAGGATGATTGGGGCAGTAGTAGGTGTATTAGTGGTGATGGAGGATGATTGGGACAGTAGTAGGAGTATTAGTGGTGATGGAGGATGATTGGGGCAGTAGTAGGAGTATTAGTGGTGATGGATGATGATTGGGGCAGTAGTAGGAGTATTAGTGGTGATAGAGGATGATTGGGGAAGTAGTAGTAGTAGTCGTGGTGATGGGATATGATTGGGGTAGTAGTAGGAGTAGTAGTGGTGAGGGAGGATGATTGGGGCAGTAGTAGGACTAATAGTGGTGATGGAGGATGATTGGGGCAGTAGTAGGAGTAGTAGTGGTGATGGAGGATGATTGGGGAAGTAGTAGGAGTATTAGTAGTGATGGAGGATGATTGGGGAAGTAGTAGGAGTATTAGTGGTGATGGTGGATGATTTGGGCAGTAGTAGGAGTAGTAGTGGTGATGGAGGATGATTGGGGCAGTAGTAGGAGTATTAGTGGTGATGGAGGATGATTGGGGTAGTAGTAGGAGTATTAGTAGTGATGGAGGATGATTGGGGCAGTAGTAGGAGTATTAGTGGTGATGGAGGATGATTGGGGCAGTAGTAGGAGTAGTAGTGGTGATGGAGGATGATTGGGGCAGTAGTAGGAGTAGTAGTAGTGATGGAGGATGATTGGGGTAGTAGTAGGAGTATTAGTAGTGATGGAGGATGATTGGGACAGTAGTAGGAGTATTAGTGGTGATGGAGGATGATTGGGGTAGTAGTAGGTGTATTAGTAGTGATGGAGGATGATTGGGGCTGTAGTAGGAATATTAGTAGTGATGGAGGATGATTGGGGCTGTAGTAGGAGTATTAGTGGTGATGGAGGATGATTGGGGCAGTAGTAGGAGTAGTAGTGGTGATGGAGGATGATTGGGGCAGTAGTAGGAGTAGTAGTGGTGATGGAGGATGATTGGGGTAGTAGTAGGAGTATTAGTAGTGATGGAGGATGATTGGGGTAGTAGTAGGAGTAGTAGTGGTGATGGAGGATGATTGGGGCAGTAGTAGGAGTATTAGTGGTGATGGAGGATGATTGGGGCAGTAGTAGGAGTATTAGTGGTGATGGAGGATGATTGGGGCAGTAGTAGGAGTAGTAGTGGTGATGGAGGATGATTGGGGCAGTAGTAGGAGTAGTAGTGGTGATGGAGGATGATTGTGGCAGTAGTAGGAGTAGTAGTGGTGATGGAGGATGATTGGGGTAGTAGTAGGAGTAGTAGTGGTGATGGAGGATGATTGGGGCAGTAGTAGGAGTAGTAGTGGTGATGGAGGATTTTTGGGGTAGTAGTAGGAGTAGTAGTGGTGATGGAGGATGATTGGGGTGGTAGTAGTAGGAGTATTAGTGGTGATGGAGGATGATTGGGGCAGTAGTAGAAGTGGTGATGGAGGATGATTGGGGCAGTAGTAGGAGTAGTAGTGGTGATGGAGAATGATTGAAGTAGTAGTAGTAGTAGTAGTAGTAGTAGTAGTGTTGATGGAGAATGATTGGGGTAGTAGTAGGAGTATTAGTGGTGATGGGGGATGATTGGGGCAGTAGTAGGAGTAGTAGTGATGATGGAGGATGATTGGGGCAGTAGTAGGATTAGTAGTGGTGATGGGGATGGGTGGGGCAGTAGTAGGAGTATTAGTGGTGATGGAGGATGATTGGGGCAGTAGTAGGAGTATTAGTGGTGATGGAGGATGATTGGGACAGTAGTAGGAGTATTAGTGGTGATGGAGGATGATTGGGGCAGTACTAGGAGTATTAGTGGTGATGGAGGATGATTGGGACAGTAGTAGGAGTAGTAGTAGTGATGGAGGATGATTGGGGTAGTAGTAGGAGTAGTAGTGGTGATGGAGGGTGATTGGGGCAGTAGTAGGAGTAGTAGTGGTGATGGTGGATGATTTGGGCAGTAGTAGGAGTATTAGTGGTGATGGAGGATGATTGGGACAGTAGTAGGAGTATTAGTGGTGATGGGGGATGATTGGGGCAGTAATAGGAGTATTAGTAGTGATAGAGGATGATTGGGGAAGTAGTAGGAGTAGTAGTAGTGATGGAGGATGATTGGGGCAGTAGTAGGAGTAGTAGTGGTGATGGTGGATGATTTGGGCAGTAGTAGGAGTATTAGTGGTGATGGAGGATGATTGGGACAGTAGTAGGAGTATTAGTGGTGATGGAGGATGATTGGGGCAGTAGTAGGAGTATTAGTGGTGATGGAGGATGATTGGGGCAGTAGTAGGAGTAGTAGTAGTGATGGAGGATGATTGGGGTAGTAGTAGGAGTAGTAGTGGTGATGGAGGGTGATTGGGGCAGTAGTAGGAGTAGTAGTAGTGATGGAGGATGATTGGGGCAGTAGTAGGAGTAGTAGTGGTGATGGGGATGATTGGGGCAGTAGTAGGAGTATTAGTGGTGATGGAGGATGATTGGGGCAGTAGTAGTAGTAGTAGTAGTGGTGATGGAGGATGATTGGGGCAGTAGTAGGAGTAGTAGTGGTGATGGAGGATGATTGGGGCAGTAGTAGGAGTATTAGTGGTGATGGAGGATGATTGGGGCAGTAGTAGGAGTATTAGTGGTGATGGAGGATGATTGGGGCAGTAGTAGGAGTAGTAGTGGTGATGGAGGGTGATTGGGGCAGTAGTAGGAGTAGTAGTGGTGATGGAGGATGATTGGGACAGTAGTAGGAGTAGTAGTAGTGATGGAGGATGATTGGGGTAGTAGTAGGAGTAGTAGTGGTGATGGAGGGTGATTGGGGCAGTAGTAGGAGTAGTAGTGGTGATGGTGGATGATTTGGGCAGTAGTAGGAGTATTAGTGGTGATGGAGGATGATTGGGACAGTAGTAGGAGTATTAGTGGTGATGGGGGATGATTGGGGCAGTAATAGGAGTATTAGTAGTGATAGAGGATGATTGGGGAAGTAGTAGGAGTAGTAGTAGTGATGGAGGATGATTGGGGCAGTAGTAGGAGTAGTAGTGGTGATGGTGGATGATTTGGGCAGTAGTAGGAGTATTAGTGGTGATGGAGGATGATTGGGACAGTAGTAGGAGTATTAGTGGTGATGGAGGATGATTGGGGCAGTAGTAGGAGTATTAGTGGTGATGGAGGATGATTGGGGCAGTAGTAGGAGTAGTAGTAGTGATGGAGGATGATTGGGGTAGTAGTAGGAGTAGTAGTGGTGATGGAGGGTGATTGGGGCAGTAGTAGGAGTAGTAGTAGTGATGGAGGATGATTGGGGCAGTAGTAGGAGTAGTAGTGGTGATGGGGATGATTGGGGCAGTAGTAGGAGTATTAGTGGTGATGGAGGATGATTGGGGCAGTAGTAGTAGTAGTAGTAGTGGTGATGGAGGATGATTGGGGCAGTAGTAGGAGTAGTAGTGGTGATGGAGGATGATTGGGGCAGTAGTAGGAGTATTAGTGGTGATGGAGGATGATTGGGGCAGTAGTAGGAGTATTAGTGGTGATGGAGGATGATTGGGGCAGTAGTAGGAGTAGTAGTGGTGATGGAGGGTGATTGGGGCAGTAGTAGGAGTAGTAGTGGTGATGGAGGATGATTGGGGCAGTAGTAGGAGTAGTAGTGGTGATGGTGGATGATTTGGGCAGTAGTAGGAGTATTAATGGTGATGGAGGGTGATTGGGGTAGTAGTAGGAGTAGTAGTGGTGATGGAGGGTGATTGGGGCAGTAGTAGGAGTAGTAGTAGTGATGGAGGATGATTGGGGCAGTAGTAGGAGTAGTAGTGGTGATGGGGATGATTGGGGCAGTAGTAGGAGTATTAGTGGTGATGGAGGATGATTGGGGCAGTAGTAGTAGTAGTAGTAGTGGTGATGGAGGATGATTGGGGCAGTAGTAGGAGTAGTAGTGGTGATGGAGGATGATTGGGGCAGTAGTAGGAGTATTAGTAGTGATGTAGGATGATTGGGGCAGTAGTAGGAGTATTAGTGGTGATGGAGGATGATTGGGGCAGTAGTAGGAGTAGTAGTGGTGATGGAGGGTGATTGGGGCAGTAGTAGGAGTAGTAGTAGTGATGGAGGATGATTGGGGTAGTAGTAGGAGTAGTAGTGGTGATGGAGGGTGATTGGGGCAGTAGTAGGAGTAGTAGTAGTGATGGAGGATGATTGGGGTAGTAGTAGGAGTATTAATGGTGATGGAGGATGATTTGGGCAGTAGTAGGAGTATTAATGGTGATGGAGGATGATTGTGGCAGTAGTAGGAGTAGTAGTGGTGATGGAGGATGATTGGGGCAGTAGTAGGAGTATTAGTGGTGATGGAGGATGATTGGGGCAGTAGTAGGAGTAGTAGTAGTGATGGTGGATGATTTGGGCAGTAGTAGGAGTAGTAGTGGTGATGGGGGATGATTGGGGCTGTAGTGGTATGAGTGGTGGGGGATGGTGGGAGTAGCAGTATATATATATGTATATATATATATACTCATCCTCTAGCAGAAGTCACGGTCGGGCGGAGATCAGAGGCGCCCCTCACACGCGGCTCTCCCTCCCCTCCGGATTGTGGAGCTGTGAGGACGGATTTTGGTGTTTGAGGACCGCAGTGACCCCCCAGCCAGACGTCTCCTCCTCTGCGCTGCTCACTGCGGGTGTCTCACCCCATCCGGGCGTCACTATGGAGCCCCGAGACTCTGAGACCAGCCGCCTGGTGGAGCCGAACCGGACCAACACCCGACTGAAGATCCAGAGGTGAGCGACGCCCGACCAACTGCCCGACATCCCCCAATATCTCCCGACTCCTGCTCTGCACCCCAATACCACCAAACCCCTACACTACCCCCAATATCTACCGACTCCTGCTCCCCTATATCAGCAACCCCTGCACTGCCCCCAATACCTCCCGACCATTGCAGTACCCTCAATATCACCCGACCGACTCCTGCTCTGCACCCATTTATCACCCGACTCTCTCCAATATCTTCCGACTATCGCTCTGCACCCTAATACTACCCGACTCCTGCTCTGCACCCCAATATCACGGGACTCTCTCCAATATCTTCCGACTATCGCACTACCCCCAATATCTCCCGACTCCTGCTCTGCACCCCAATACCACCAAACCCCTACACTACCACCAATATCTTCCGACTCCTGCTCCCCTATATCAGCAACCCCTGCACTACCCCCGACATCACCCGACCGACTCCTGCTCTGCACCCCAATATCACTGGACTCCTGCTCCCCTATATCAGCAACCCCTGCACTACCCCCAATATCACCCGACTCCTGCACTGCCCCCAATACCTCCCGACCATTGCAGTACCCTCAATATCACCCGACCGACTCCTGCTCTGCACCCATTTATCACCCGACTCTCTCCAATATCTTCCGACTATCGCTCTGCACCCTAATACTACCCGACTCCTGCTCTGCACCCCAATATCACGGGACTCTCTCCAATATCTTCCGACTATCGCACTACCCCCAATATCTCCCGACTCCTGCTCTGCACCCCAATACCACCAAACCCCTACACTACCACCAATATCTTCCGACTCCTGCTCCCCTATATCAGCAACCCCTGCACTACCCCCGACATCACCCGACCGACTCCTGCTCTGCACCCCAATATCACGGGACTCCTGCTCCCCTATATCAGCAACCCCTGCACTACCCCCAATATCACCCGACTCCTGCACTGCCCCCAATACCTCCCGACCATTGCAGTACCCTCAATATCACCCGACCGACTCCTGCTCTGCACCCATTTATCACCCGACTCTCTCCAATATCTTCCGACTATCGCTCTGCACCCCAATATCTCTCGACTATCGCTCTGCACCCCAATATCACGGGACTCTCTCCAATATCTTCCGACTATCGCACTACCCGCAATATCTCTCGACTATTGCTCTGCACCCCAATACCGCCCGACTGCTGCTGTGCACCCCTATATCACCGAACTCTCCAATATCTTCCGACTATTGCGCTATCCCCAATGTCACCGGACTTCCGCACCATATTACCACCCGACTCCCGTCCCCAACATCTCACTCCCGGGTCCTTCTCTGCACCGACATTCTCATTACACCCGAAGATGTACATTCCAGTACCCCAATATTACCGTGTACACCCCAATCCTCTGCAATACACCCCAACAGCACCCTGTACACCCCAATCCTCTGCACTACACCCCAACATCACCCTGTACACCCCAATCCTCTGCACTATATCCCAACATCACCCTGTACACCCCAATAATCTGCACTACACCCCAACATCACCCTGTACACCCCAATCTTCTGCACTACACCCCAACATCACCCTGTACACCCCAATCCTCTGCACTATATCCCAACATCACCCTGTACACCCCAATAATCTGCACTACACCCCAACATCACCCTGTACACCCCAATCTTCTGCACTACACCCCAACATCACCAGGTACACCCCAATCCTCTGCACTACACCCCAACATCACCCTGTACACCCCAATACTAAGCACTACACCCCAACAGCACCCTGTACACCCCAATCCTCTGCACTACACCCAAACCCAATGCTCTCCACTCCACGCCTCTTGCATCCTGTACACCCCAAACCTTTCTAATGCACCCCAATATCATCCTGTAAACCCTAACCCTCTGCAATACACCCCAACAACACCCAATGCACCGTGACTGCTGGCAGAGATAAGGGGGCTGCACTGTGACTGCTAGGAGAAATAAGGGGGCTGCACTGTGACTGCTGGCAGAGATCGGGGGCTGCACTGTGATTGCTGGCAGAGATCGGGGGCTGCACTGTGACTGCTGGCAGAGATCGGGGGATGCACTGTGACTGCTGGCAGAGATCAGAGGCTGCACTGTGACTGCTGGCAGAGATCAGGGGCTGCACTGTGACTGCTGCCAGAGATCAGAGGCTGCACTGTGACTGCTGGCAGAGATCAGGGCGCTGCACTGTGACTGCTGGCAGAGATCAGGAGGCTGCACTGTGACTGCTGGCAGAGATCGGGGGCTGCACTGTGACTGCTGGCAGAGATCAGAGGCTGCACTGTGACTGCTGGCAGAGATCGGGGGCTGCACTGTGACTGCTGGCAGAGATCGGGGGCTGCACTGTGACTGCTGGCAGAGATCAGAGGCTGCACTGTGACTGCTGGCAGAGATCAGGGGGCTGCACTGTGACTGCTGGCAGAGATCAGAGGCTGCACTGTGACTGCTGGCAGAGATCGGGGGCTGCACTGTGACTGCTGGCAGAGATCAGAGGCTGCACTGTGACTGCTGGCAGAGATCGGGGGCTGCACTGTGACTGCTGGCAGAGAACGGGGGCTGCACTGTGACTGCTGGCAGAGATCAGAGGCTGCACTGTGACTGCTGGCAGAGATCGGGGGCTGCACTGTGACTGCTGGCAGAGATCAGAGGCTGCACTGTGACTGCTGGCAGAGATCGGGGGCTGCACTGTGACTGCTGGCAGAGATCAGAGGCTGCACTGTGACTGCTGGCAGAGATCGGGGGCTGCACTGTGACTGCTGGCAGAGATCAGAGGCTGCACTGTGACTGCTGGCAGAGATCGGGGGGCTGCACTGTGACTGCTGGCAGAGATCAGAGGCTGCACTGTGACTGCTGGCAGAGATCGGGGGCTGCACTGTGACTGCTGGCAGAGATCAGAGGCTGCACTGTGACTGCTGGCAGAGATCGGGGGGCTGCACTGTGACTGCTGGCAGAGATCAGAGGCTGCACTGTGACTGCTGGCAGAGATCGGGGGCTGCACTGTGACTGCTGGCAGAGATCAGAGCCTGCACTGTGACTGATGGCAGAGATCGGGGGCTGCACTGTGACTGCTGGCAGAGATCAGGGGGCTGCACTGTGACCACTGGCAGAGATCGGGGGCTGCACTGTGACTGCTGGCAAAGATCGGGGCCTGCACTGTGACTGCTGGCAGATATCAGGGGGCTGCACTGTGACTGCTGGCAGAGATCGGGGGCTGCACTGTGACTGCTGGCAGAGATCAGGGGGCTGCACTGTGACTGCTGGCAGAGATCGGGGGCTGCACTGTGACTGCTGGCAGAGATCGGGGGGTGCACTGTGACTGCTGGCAGAGATCGGGAGCTGCACTGTGACTGCTGGCAGAGATCGGGGGGTGCACTGTGGCTGCTGGCAGAGATCGGGGGGGCTGCACTGTGACTGCTGGCAGAGATCGGGGGCTGCACTGTGACTGCTGGCAGAAATCGGGGGCTGCACTGTGACTGCTGGCAGAGATCGGGGGGCTGCACTGTGACTGCTGGCAGAGATCAGAGGCTGCACTGTGACTGCTGGCAGAGATCGGGGGCTGCACTGTGACTGCTGGCAGATATCGGGGGCTGCACTGTTACTGATGGCAGAGATCGGGGGCTGCACTGTGACTGCTGGCAGAGATCGGGGGCTGCACTGTGACTGCTGGCAGATATTAGAGGCAGCACTGTGACTGCTGGCAGATATCAGGGGGTTGCACTGTGACTGCTGGCAGAGATCGGGGGCTGCACTGTGACTGCTGGCAGATATCGGGGCTGCACTGTGACTGCTGGCAGAGATCAGGGGCTGCACTGTGACTGCTGGCAGATATCAGGGGGCTGCACTGTGGCTGCTGGCAGAGATCAGGGGCTGCACTGTGACTGCTGGCAGAGATCAGGGGCTGCACTGTGACTGCTGGCAGAGATCAGGAGGCTGCACTGTGACTGCTGGCAGAGATCGGGGGCTGCACTGTGACTGCTGGCAGAGATCGGGGGGCTGCACTGTGACTGCTGGCAGAGATCGGGGGCTGCACTGTGACTGCTGGCAGAGATCGGTGGGTGCACTGTGACTGCTGGCAGAGATCGGGGGCTGCACTGTGACTGCTGGCAGAGATCGGGGGCTGCACTGTGACTGCTGGCAGAGATCGGGGGCTGCACTGTGACTGCTGGCAGATATCGGGGGCTGCACTGTGACTGATGGCAGAGATCGGAGGCTGCACTGTGACTGCTGGCAGAGATCAGAGGCTGCACTGTGACTGCTGGCAGAGATCAGAGGCTGCACTGTGTCTGCTGGCAGAGATCAGGGGCAGCACTGTGACTGCTGGCAGAGATCGGGGGCTGCACTGTGACTGCTGGCAGAGATCGAGGGCTGCACTGTGACTGCTGGCAGAGATCGGGGGGCTGCACTGTGACTGCTGGCAGAGATCGGGGGCTGCACTGTGACTGCTGGCAGAGATCGGGGGGCTGCACTGTGACTGCTGGCAGAGATCAGAGGCTGCACTGTGACTGCTGGCAGAGATCGGGGGCTGCACTGTTACTGCTGGCAGAGACCGGGGGGCTGCACTGTGACTGCTGGAAGAGATCAGAGGCTGCACTGTGACTGCTAGGAGAGATCAGGGGCAGCACTGTGACCGCTGGCAGAGATCAGGGGCTGCACTGTGACTGCTGGCAGAGATCGGGGGCTGCACTGTGACTGCTGGCAGAGATCGGGGGCTGCACTGTGACTGCTGGCAGATATCAGAGGCTGCACTGTGACTGCTGGCAGATATCAGAGGCTGCACTGTGACTGATGGCAGAGATCAGGGGCTGCACTGTGACTGCTGGCAGAGATCGGGGGCTGCACTGTGACTGCTGGAAGAGATCGGGGGCTGCACTGTGACTGCTGGCAGATATCAGAGGCTGCACTGTGACTGCTGGCAGAGATCAGGGGCTGCACTGTGACTGCTGGCAGAGATCGGGTGCTGCACTGTGACTGCTGGCAGAGATCGGGGGCTGCACTGTGACTGCTGGCAGAGATCAGGGGCTGCACTGTGACTGCTGGCAGAGATCAGGGGCTGCACTGTGACTGCTGGCAGAGATGGGGGCTGCACTGTGACTGCTGGCAGAGATCGGGGGCTGCACTGTGACTGCTGGCAGAGATCGGGGGCTGCACTGTGACTGCTGGCAGATATCAGAGGCTGCACTGTGACTTCTGGCAGAGATCAGGGGCTGCACTGTGACTGCTGGCAGATATCAGAGGCTGCACTGTGACTGCTGGCAGAGATCGAGGGCTGCACTGTGACTGCTGGCAGAGATCGGGGGGCTGCACTGTGACTGCTGGCAGAGATCGGGGGCTGCACTGTGACTGCTGGCAGAGATCGGGGGGCTGCACTGTGACTGCTGGCAGAGATCAGAGGCTGCACTGTGACTGCTGGCAGAGATCGGGGGCTGCACTGTTACTGCTGGCAGAGACCGGGGGGCTGCACTGTGACTGCTGGAAGAGATCAGAGGCTGCACTGTGACTGCTAGGAGAGATCAGGGGCAGCACTGTGACCGCTGGCAGAGATCAGGGGCTGCACTGTGACTGCTGGCAGAGATCGGGGGCTGCACTGTGACTGCTGGCAGAGATCGGGGGCTGCACTGTGACTGCTGGCAGATATCAGAGGCTGCACTGTGACTGCTGGCAGATATCAGAGGCTGCACTGTGACTGATGGCAGAGATCAGGGGCTGCACTGTGACTGCTGGCAGAGATCGGGGGCTGCACTGTGACTGCTGGAAGAGATCGGGGGCTGCACTGTGACTGCTGGCAGATATCAGAGGCTGCACTGTGACTGCTGGCAGAGATCAGGGGCTGCACTGTGACTGCTGGCAGAGATCGGGTGCTGCACTGTGACTGCTGGCAGAGATCGGGGGCTGCACTGTGACTGCTGGCAGAGATCAGGGGCTGCACTGTGACTGCTGGCAGAGATCAGGGGCTGCACTGTGACTGCTGGCAGAGATGGGGGCTGCACTGTGACTGCTGGCAGAGATCGGGGGCTGCACTGTGACTGCTGGCAGAGATCGGGGGCTGCACTGTGACTGCTGGCAGATATCAGAGGCTGCACTGTGACTTCTGGCAGAGATCAGGGGCTGCACTGTGACTGCTGGCAGATATCAGAGGCTGCACTGTGACTGCTGGCAGAGATCGGGGGCTGCACTGTGACTGCTGGCAGAGATCGGGGGTTGCACTGTGACTGCTGGCAGAGATCGGGGGCTGCACTGTGGCTGCTGGCAGAGATCGGGGGCTGCACTGTGATTGCTGGCAGAGATCGGGTGCTGCACTGTGACTGGTGGCAGAGATCAGAGGCTGCACTGTGACTGCTGGCAGAGATCAGGGGCTGCACTGTGACTGCTGGCAGAGATCGGGGGCTGCACTGTGACTGCTGGCAGAGATCAGGGGCTGCACTGTGACTGCTGGCAGAGATCAGGGGCTGCACTGTGACTGCTGGCAGAGATCGGGGGGCTGCACTGTGACTGCTGGCAGAGATCGGGGGCTGCACTGTGACTGCTGGCAGATATCAGAGGCTGCACTGTGACTGCTGGCAGATATCAGAGGCTGCACTGTGACTGATGGCAGAGATCAGGGGCTGCACTGTGACTGCTGGCAGAGATCGGGGGCTGCACTGTGACTGCTGGAAGAGATCGGGGGCTGCACTGTGACTGCTGGCAGATATCAGAGGCTGCACTGTGACTGCTGGCAGAGATCAGGGGCTGCACTGTGACTGCTGGCAGAGATCGGGTGCTGCACTGTGACTGCTGGCAGAGATCGGGGGCTGCACTGTGACTGCTGGCAGAGATCAGGGGCTGCACTGTGACTGCTGGCAGAGATCAGGGGCTGCACTGTGACTGCTGGCAGAGATGGGGGCTGCACTGTGACTGCTGGCAGAGATCGGGGGCTGCACTGTGACTGCTGGCAGAGATCGGGGGCTGCACTGTGACTGCTGGCAGATATCAGAGGCTGCACTGTGACTTCTGGCAGAGATCAGGGGCTGCACTGTGACTGCTGGCAGATATCAGAGGCTGCACTGTGACTGCTGGCAGAGATCAGGGGCTGCACTGTGACTGCTGGCAGAGATCGGGGGCTGCACTGTGACTGCTGGCAGAGATCGGGGGTTGCACTGTGACTGCTGGCAGAGATCGGGGGCTGCACTGTGGCTGCTGGCAGAGATCGGGGGCTGCACTGTGATTGCTGGCAGAGATCGGGTGCTGCACTGTGACTGGTGGCAGAGATCAGAGGCTGCACTGTGACTGCTGGCAGAGATCAGGGGCTGCACTGTGACTGCTGGCAGAGATCGGGGGCTGCACTGTGACTGCTGGCAGAGATCGGGGGCTGCACTGTGACTGCTGGCAGAGATCAGGGGCTGCACTGTGACTGCTGGCAGAGATCGGGGGGCTGCACTGTGACTGCTGGCAGAGATCGGGGGCTGCACTGTGACTGCTGGCAGAGATCAGGGGGCTGCACTGTGACTGCTGGTAGAGATCTGAGGCTGCACTGTGACTGCTGGCAGAGATCGGGGGCTGCACTGTGACTGCTGGCAGAGATCAGGGGGCTGCACTGTGACTGCTGGCAGAGATCGGGGGCTGCACTGTGACTGCTGGCAAAAATCGGGGGCTGCACTGTGACTGCTGGCAGATATCAGAGGCTGCACTGTGACTGCTGGCAGGGATCGGGGGCTGCACTGTGATTGCTGGCAGAGATCAGAGGCTGCACTGTGACTGCTGGCAGAGATCGGGGGCTGCACTGTGACTGCTGGCAGAAATCGGGGGCTGCACTGTGACTGCTGGCAGAGATCAGAGGCTGCACTGTGACTGCTGGCAGAGATCAGGGGCTGCACTGTGACTGCTGGCAGAGATCGGGGGCTGCACTGTGACTGCTGGCAGAGATCAGAGGCTGCACTGTGACTGCTGGCAGAGATCAGGGGCTGCACTGTTACTGCTGGCAGAGATCGGGGAGCTGCACTGTGACTGCTGGCAGAGATCAGGGGGCTGCACTGTGACTGCTGGCAGAGATCAGGGGCTGCACTGTGACTGCTGGCAGAGATCAGGGGGCTGCACTGTGACTGCTGGCAGAGATCGGGGGCTGCACTGTGACTGATGGCAGAGATCAGAGGCTGCACTGTGACTGCTGGCAGAGATCGGGTGCTGCACTGTGACTGCTGGCAGAGATCGGGTGCTGCACTGTGACTGCTGGCAGAGATCGGGGGCTGCACTGTGACTGCTGGCAGAGATCAGGGGCTGCACTGTGACTGCTGGCAGATATCAGGGGGCTGCACTGTGACTGCTGGCAGAGATCGGGGGGCTGCACTGTGACTGATGGCAGAGATCGGGGGCTGCACTGTGACTGCTGGCAGATATCAGGGGGCTGCACTGTGACTGCTGGCAGAGATCGGGGGCTGCACTGTTACTGCTGGCAGATATCAGGGGGCTGCACTGTGACTGATGGCAGAGATCGGGGGCTGCACTGTGACTGCTGGCAGAGATCAGTGGCTGCACTGTGACTGCTGGCAGAGATCGGGGGCTGCACTGTGACTGCTGGCAGAGATCAGAGGCAGCACTGTGACTGCTGGCAGAGATCGGGGGCTGCACTGTGACTGATGGCAGAGATCGGGGGCTGCACTGTGACTGCTGGCAGAGATCAGAGGCAGCACTGTGACTGCTGGCAGAGATCGGGGGCAGCACTGTGACTGCTGGCAGAGATCAGAGGCTGCACTGTGACTGCTGGCAGAGATCTGGGGCTGCACTGTGACTGCTGGCAGAGATCGGGGGCTGCACTGTGACTGATGGCAGAGATCGGGGGCTGCACTGTGACTGCTGGCAGAGATCAGGGGGCAGCACTGTGACTGCTGGCAGAGATCGGGGGCTGCACTGTGACTGCTGGCAGATATCAGGGGGCTGCACTGTGACTGCTGGCAGAGATCAGAGGCTGCACTGTGGCTGCTGGCAGAGATCGGGGGGGCTGCACTGTGACTGCTGGCAGAGATCGGGGGCTGCACTGTGAGTGCTGGCAGATATCAGGGGGCTGCACTGTGACTGATGGCAGAGATCGGGGGCTGCACTGTGACTGCTGGCAGAGATCAGGGGGCTGCACTGTGACTGCTGGCAGAGATCAGAGGCTGCACTGTGACTGCTGGCAGAGATCGGGGGCTGCACTGTGACTGATGGCAGAGATCGGGGGCTGCACTGTGACTGCTGGCAGAGATCAGGGGGCTGCACTGTGACTGCTGGCAGAGATCGGGGGCTGCACTGTGACTGCTGGCAGATATCAGGGGGCTGCACTGTGACTGCTGGCAGAGATCAGAGGCTGCACTGTGGCTGCTGGCAGAGATCGGGGGGGCTGCACTGTGACTGCTGGCAGAGATCGGGGGCTGCACTGTGACTGCTGGCAGATATCAGGGGGCTGCACTGTGACTGCTGGCAGAGATCAGGGGGCTGCACTGTGACTGCTGGCAGAGATCAGAGGCTGCACTGTGACTGCTGGCAGAGATCAGGGGCTGCACTGTGACTGCTGGCAGAGATCGGGGGCAGCACTGTGACTGCTGGCAGAGATCAGGGGGCTGCACTGTGACTGCTGGCAGAGATCGGGGGCTGCACTGTTACTGCTGGCAGAGATCGGGGGCTGCACTGTGACTGATGGCAGAGATCGGGGGCTGCACTGTGACTGCTGGCAGAGATCAGGGGCTGCACTGTGACTGCTGGCAGAGATCGGGGGCTGCACTGTTACTGATGGCAGAGATCGGGGGCTGCACTGTGACTGCTGGCAGAGATCGGGGGGCTGCACTGTGACTGCTGGCAGATATCAGGGGGCTGCACTGTGACTGCTGGCAGAGATCGGGGGCTGCACTGTTTCTGCTGGCAGATATCAGGGGGCTGCACTGTGACTGATGGTAGAGATCGGGGGCTGCACTGTTACTGCTGGCAGATATCAGGGGGCTGCACTGTGACTGCTGGCAGAGATCAGGGGGATGCACTGTGACTGCTGGCAGAGATCAGGGGGCTGCACTGTGACTGCTGGCAGAGATCAGGGGGCTGCACTGTGACTGCTGGCAGAGATCAGGGGGCTGCACTGTGACTGCTGGCAGAGATCGGGGGCTGCACTGTGACTGCTGGCAGAGATCAGGGGGCTGCACTGTGACTGCTGGCAGAGATCAGAGGGCTGCACTGTGGCTGCTGGCAGAGATCGGGGGCTGCACTGTGACTGCTGGCAGAGATCAGGGGCAGCACTGTGACTGATGGCAGAGATCAGGGGCTGCACTGTGACTGCTGGCAGATATCAGGGGGCTGCAATGTGACTGATGGCAGAGATCGGGGGCTGCACTGTGACTGCTGGCACATATCAGGGGGTTGCACTGTGACTGCTGGCAGAGATCAGGGGCTGCACTGTGACTGCTGCCAGATATCAGGGGGCTGCACTGTGACTGATGGCAGAGATCGGGGGCTGCACTGTGACTGCTGGCACATATCAGGGGGTTGCACTGTGACTGCTGGCAGAGATCAGAGGCTGCACTGTGAATGCTGGCAGAGATCGGGGGCTGCACTGTGACTGCTTGCAGAGATCGGGGGGCTGCACTGTGACTGCTGGCAGAGATCGGGGGCTGCACTGTGACTGCTGGCAGAGATCAGGGGGCTGCACTGTGACTGCTGGCAGAGATCAGAGGCTGCACTGTGACTGCTGGCAGAGATCGGGGGCTGCACTGTGACTGCTGGCAGAGATCAGGGGGCTGCACTGTGACTGCTGGCAGAGATCAGAGGCTGCACTGTGACTGCTGGCAGAGATCGGGGGCAGCACTGTGACTGCTGGCAGAGATCAGGGGGCTGCACTGTGACTGCTGGCAGAGATCGGGGGCTGCACTGTTACTGCTGGCAGAGATCGGGGGCTGCACTGTGACTGATGGCAGAGATCGGGGGCTGCACTGTGACTGCTGGCAGAGATCAGGGGCTGCACTGTGACTGCTGGCAGAGATCGGGGGCTGCACTGTTACTGATGGCAGAGATCGGGGGCTGCACTGTGACTGCTGGCAGAGATCGGGGGGCTGCACTGTGACTGCTGGCAGATATCAGGGGGCTGCACTGTGACTGCTGGCAGAGATCGGGGGCTGCACTGTTACTGCTGGCAGATATCAGGGGGCTGCACTGTGACTGATGGTAGAGATCGGGGGCTGCACTGTTACTGCTGGCAGATATCAGGGGGCTGCACTGTTACTGCTGGCAGAGATCAGGGGGATGCACTGTGACTGCTGGCAGAGATCAGGGGGCTGCACTGTGACTGCTGGCAGAGATCAGGGGGCTGCACTGTGACTGCTGGCAGAGATCAGGGGGCTGCACTGTGACTGCTGGCAGAGATCGGGGGCTGCACTGTGACTGCTGGCAGAGATCGGGGGCTGCACTGTGACTGCTGGCAGAGATCAGGGGGCTGCACTGTGACTGCTGGCAGAGATCAGAGGGCTGCACTGTGGCTGCTGGCAGAGATCGGGGGCTGCACAGTGACTGCTGGCAGAGATCAGGGGCAGCACTGTGACTGATGGCAGAGATCAGGGGCTGCACTGTGACTGCTGGCAGATATCAGGGGGCTGCACTGTGACTGATGGCAGAGATCGGGGGGCTGCACTGTGACTGCTGGCACATATCAGGGGGTTGCACTGTGACTGCTGGCAGAGATCAGGGGCTGCACTGTGACTGCTGCCAGATATCAGGGGGCTGCACTGTGACTGATGGCAGAGATCGGGGGCTGCACTGTGACTGCTGGCACATATCAGGGGGTTGCACTGTGACTGCTGGCAGAGATCAGAGGCTGCACTGTGAATGCTGGCAGAGATCGGGGGCTGCACTGTGACTGCTGGCAGAGATCGGGGGGCTGCACTGTGACTGCTGGCAGAGATCGGGGGCTGCACTGTGACTGCTGGCAGAGATCAGGGGGCTGCACTGTGACTGCTGGCAGAGATCAGAGGCTGCACTGTGACTGCTGGCAGAGATCGGGGGCTGCACTGTGACTGCTGGCAGAGATCAGGGGGCTGCACTGTGACTGCTGGCAGAGATCAGAGGCTGCACTGTGACTGCTGGCAGAGATCGGGGGCTGCACTGTGACTGCTGGCAGAGATCGGGGGCAGCACTGTGACTGCTGGCAGAGATCAGGGGGCTGCACTGTGACTGCTGGCAGAGATCGGGGGCTGCACTGTTACTGCTGGCAGAGATCGGGGGCTGCACTGTGACTGATGGCAGAGATCGGGGGCTGCACTGTGACTGCTGGCAGAGATCAGGGGCTGCACTGTGACTGCTGGCAGAGATCGGGGGCTGCACTGTTACTGATGGCAGAGATCGGGGGCTGCACTGTTACTGCTGGCAGAGATCGGGGGGCTGCACTGTGACTGCTGGCAGATATCAGGGGGCTGCACTGTGACTGCTGGCAGAGATCGGGGGCTGCACTGTTACTGCTGGCAGATATCAGGGGGCTGCACTGTGACTGATGGTAGAGATCGGGGGCTGCACTGTTACTGCTGGCAGATATCAGGGGGCTGCACTGTGACTGCTGGCAGAGATCAGGGGGATGCACTGTGACTGCTGGCAGAGATCAGGGGGCTGCACTGTGACTGCTGGCAGAGATCAGGGGGCTGCACTGTGACTGCTGGCAGAGATCAGGGGGCTGCACTGTGACTGCTGGCAGAGATCGGGGGCTGCACTGTGACTGCTGGCAGAGATCAGGGGGCTGCACTGTGACTGCTGGCAGAGATCAGAGGGCTGCACTGTGGCTGCTGGCAGAGATCGGGGGCTGCACTGTGACTGCTGGCAGAGATCAGGGGCAGCACTGTGACTGAAGGCAGAGATCAGGGGCTGCACTGTGACTGCTGGCAGATATCAGGGGGCTGCACTGTGACTGATGGCAGAGATCGGGGGCTGCACTGTGACTGCTGGCACATATCAGGGGGTTGCACTGTGACTGCTGGCAGAGATCAGGGGCTGCACTGTGACTGCTGGCAGAGATCAGGGGGCTGCACTGTGACTGCTGGCAGAGATCAGGGGCTGCACTGTGACTGCTGGCAGAGATCGGGGGCTGCACTGTGACTGCTGGCAGACATCAGGGGCTGCACCCCTCCTACCCATTCCTCTAGAATGTAAGCTTGCAGGGGCAGGGGTCTCTCACCCTTTTGTGTTTTGGATGTTGTTACACATTTAGCATACCCAACTTTTTGAGATGAGAAAGAGGGACACTTAAGCCACACCCCTTCCACACCCCTGATCACAACCCCATCATATCCCTAGACACGCATACCATAAAGATTTCATAAGAAACATATGTTGTTTTATAATTCAAACTACACTGGTCCTGTCTATCCTGGTTCATTTTCCTTCATAGTAACATTTTAAATTAGTAATATGTAAATTAAAAGGATGGGAATAAAGAGTCAATTAAATACATGTTTTAGTAGAGAAATATATATATTTACCTACAAAGAGGGACAAATGAGGAGGAGAGGGGGACAGTTGGGAGTTCTGCATTTCTTCATATTACTTTGGTCACTGTGATTAACAGGGCTGTATTCTGTATTGATTCTGTATTTGTATATTGGTGTACACCATTGTCTGTATTATTTCCAGGTCTGTATTTGTATATTGGTATATTGGTATTTGTATATTGGTGTACACCATTGTCTGTATTATGTCCAGGTCTGTATTTGTATATTGGTATATTGGTATTTGTATATTGGTGTACACCATTGTCTGTATTATTTCCAGGTCTGTATTTGTATATTGGTATATTGGTATTTGTATATTGGTGTACACCATTGTCTGTATTATTTCCAGGTCTGTATTTGTATATTGGTATATTGGTATTTGTGTATTGGTGTACACCATTGTCTGTATTATTTCCAGGTCTGTATTTGTATATTGGTATATTGGTATTTGTGTATTGGTGTACACCATTGTCTGTATTATGTCCAGGTCTGTATTTGTATATTGGTATATTGGTATTTGTGTATTGGTGTACACCATTGTCTGTATTATTTCCAGGTCTGTATTTGTATATTGGTATATTGGTATTTGTGTATTGGTGTACACCATTGTCTGTATTATTTCCAGGTCTGTATTTGTATATTGGTATATTGGTATTTGTATATTGGTGTACACCATTGTCTGTATTATTTCCAGGTCTGTATTTGTATATTGGTATATTGGTATTTGTGTATTGGTGTACACCATTGTCTGTATTATTTCCAGGTCTGTATTTGTATATTGGTATATTGGTATTTGTGTATTGGTGTACACCATTGTCTGTATTATTTCCAGGTCTGTATTTGTATATTGGTATATTGGTATTTGTGTATTGGTGTACACCATTGTCTGTATTATTTCCAGGTCTGTATTTGTATATTGGTATATTGGTATTTGTATATTGGTGTACACCATTGTCTGTATTATTTCCAGGTCTGTATTTGTATATTGGTATTTGTGTATTGGTGTACACCATTGTCTGTATTATTTCCAGGTCTGTATTTGTATATTGGTATATTGGTATTTGTATATTGGTGTACACCATTGTCTGTATTATTTCCAGGTCTGTATTTGTATATTGGTATTTGTATATTGGTGTACACCATTGTCTGTATTATTTCCAGGTCTGTATTTGTATATTGGTATATTGGTATTTGTATATTGGTGTACACCATTGTCTGTATTATTTCCAGGTCTGTATTTGTATATTGGTATATTGGTATTTGTATATTGGTGTACACCACTGTCTGTATTATTTCCAGGTCTGTATTTGTATATTGGTATATTGGTATTTGTGTATTGGTGTACACCATTGTCTGTATTATTTCCAGGTCTGTATTTGTATATTGGTATATTGGTATTTGTATATTGGTGTACACCATTGTCTGTATTATTTCCAGGTCTGTATTTGTATATTGGTATATTGGTATTTGTGTATTGGTGTACACCATTGTCTGTATTATTTCCAGGTCTGTATTTGTATATTGGTATATTGGTATTTGTATATTGGTGTACACCATTGTCTGTATTATTTCCAGGTCTGTATTTGTATATTGGTATTTGTATATTGGTGTACACCATTGTCTGTATTATTTCCAGGTCTGTATTTGTATATTGGTATATTGGTATTTGTATATTGGTGTACACCATTGTCTGTATTATTTCCAGGTCTGTATTTGTATATTGGTATATTGGTATTTGTATATTGGTGTACACCACTGTCTGTATTATTTCCAGGTCTGTATTTGTATATTGGTATATTGGTATTTGTGTATTGGTGTACACCATTGTCTGTATTATTTCCAGGTCTGTATTTGTATATTGGTATATTGGTATTTGTATATTGGTGTACACCATTGTCTGTATTATTTCCAGGTCTGTATTTGTATATTGGTGTACACCATTGTCTGTATTATTTCCAGGTCTGTATTTGTATATTGGTGTACACCATTGTCTGTATTATTTCCAGGTCTGTATTTGTATATTGGTATATTGGTATTTGTGTATTGGTGTACACCATTGTCTGTATTATTTCCAGGTCTGTATTTGTATATTGGTATATTGGTATTTGTATATTGGTGTACACCATTGTCTGTATTATTTCCAGGTCTGTATTTGTATATTGGTATATTGGTATTTGTGTATTGGTGTACACCATTGTCTGTATTATTTCCAGGTCTGTATTTGTATATTGGTATATTGGTATTTGTGTATTGGTGTACACCATTGTCTGTATTATTTCCAGGTCTGTATTTGTATATTGGTATATTGGTATTTGTGTATTGGTGTACACCATTGTCTGTATTATTTCCAGGTCTGTATTTGTATATTGGTATATTGGTATTTGTATATTGGTGTACACCATTGTCTGTATTATTTCCAGGTCTGTATTTGTATATTGGTATATTGGTATTTGTATATTGGTGTACACCATTGTCTGTATTATTTCCAGGTCTGTATTTGTATATTGGTATATTGGTATTTGTATATTGGTGTACACCATTGTCTGTATTATTTCCAGGTCTCTATTTGTATATTGGTATATTGGTATTTGTATATTGGTGTACACCATTGTCTGTATTATTTCCAGGTCTGTATTTGTATATTGGTATATTGGTATTTGTATATTGGTGTACACCATTGTCTGTATTATTTCCAGGTCTGTATTTGTATATTGGTATATTGGTATTTGTATATTGGTGTACACCATTGTCTGTATTATGTCCAGGTCTGTATTTGTATATTGGTATATTGGTATTTGTATATTGGTGTACACCATTGTCTGTATTATTTCCAGGTCTGTATTTGTATATTGGTATATTGGTATTTGTATATTGGTGTACACCATTGTCTGTATTATGTCCAGGTCTGTATTTGTATATTGGTATATTGGTATTTGTGTATTGGTGTACACCATTGTCTGTATTATTTCCAGGTCTGTATTTGTATATTGGTATATTGGTATTTGTATATTGGTGTACACCATTGTCTGTATTATTTCCAGGTCTGTATTTGTATATTGGTATATTGGTATTTGTATATTGGTGTACACCATTGTCTGTATTATTTCCAGGTCTGTATTTGTATATTGGTATATTGGTATTTGTATATTGGTGTACACCATTGTCTGTATTATGTCCAGGTCTGTATTTGTATATTGGTATATTGGTATTTGTATATTGGTGTACACCATTGTCTGTATTATGTCCAGGTCTGTATTTGTATATTGGTATATTGGTATTTGTATATTGGTGTACACCATTGTCTGTATTATGTCCAGGTCTGTATTTGTATATTGGTATATTGGTATTTGTATATTGGTGTACACCATTGTCTGTATTATGTCCAGGTCTGTATTTGTATATTGGTATATTGGTATTTGTATATTGGTGTACACCATTGTCTGTATTATGTCCAGGTCTGTATTTGTATATTGGTATATTGGTATTTGTATATTGGTGTACACCATTGTCTGTATTATGTCCAGGTCTGTATTTGTATATTGGTATATTGGTATTTGTGTATTGGTGTACACCATTGTCTGTATTATTTCCAGGTCTGTATTTGTATATTGGTATATTGGTATTTGTATATTGGTGTACACCATTGTCTGTATTATTTCCAGGTCTGTATTTGTATATTGGTATATTGGTATTTGTGTATTGGTGTACACCATTGTCTGTATTATTTCCAGGTCTGTATTTGTATATTGGTATATTGGTATTTGTATATTGGTGTACACCATTGTCTGTATTATGTCCAGGTCTGTATTTGTATATTGGTATATTGGTATTTGTATATTGGTGTACACCATTGTCTGTATTATTTCCAGGTCTGTATTTGTATATTGGTATTTGTATATTGGTGTACACCATTGTCTGTATTATTTCCAGGTCTGTATTTGTATATTGGTATATTGGTATTTGTATATTGGTGTACACCATTGTCTGTATTATTTCCAGGTCTGTATTTGTATATTGGTATATTGGTATTTGTGTATTGGTGTACACCATTGTCTGTATTATTTCCAGGTCTGTATTTGTATATTGGTATTTGTATATTGGTGTACACCATTGTCTGTATTATTTCCAGGTCTGTATTTGTATATTGGTATATTGGTATTTGTATATTGGTGTACACCATTGTCTGTATTATTTCCAGGTCTGTATTTGTATATTGGTATTTGTATATTGGTGTACACCATTGTCTGTATTATTTCCAGGTCTGTATTTGTATATTGGTATATTGGTATTTGTATATTGGTGTACACCATTGTCTGTATTATTTCCAGGTCTGTATTTGTATATTGGTATATTGGTATTTGTATATTGGTGTACACCATTGTCTGTATTATGTCCAGGTCTGTATTTGTATATTGGTATATTGGTATTTGTGTATTGGTGTACACCATTGTCTGTATTATTTCCAGGTCTGTATTTGTATATTGGTATATTGGTATTTGTATATTGGTGTACACCATTGTCTGTATTATGTCCAGGTCTGTATTTGTATATTGGTATATTGGTATTTGTGTATTGGTGTACACCATTGTCTGTATTATTTCCAGGTCTGTATTTGTATATTGGTATATTGGTATTTGTATATTGGTGTACACCATTGTCTGTATTATTTCCAGGTCTGTATTTGTATATTGGTATATTGGTATTTGTATATTGGTGTACACCATTGTCTGTATTATTTCCAGGTCTGTATTTGTATATTGGTATATTGGTATTTGTATATTGGTGTACACCATTGTCTGTATCATTTCCAGGTCTGTATTTGTATATTGGTATATTGGTATTTGTATATTGGTGTACACCATTGTCTGTATTATGTCCAGGTCTGTATTTGTATATTGGTATATTGGTATTTGTATATTGGTGTACACCATTGTCTGTATTATTTCCAGGTCTGTATTTGTATATTGGTATATTGGTATTTGTATATTGGTGTACACCATTGTCTGTATTATGTCCAGGTCTGTATTTGTATATTGGTATATTGGTATTTGTATATTGGTGTACACCATTGTCTGTATTATGTCCAGGTCTCTATTTGTATATTGGTATATTGGTATTTGTATATTGGTGTACACCATTGTCTGTATTATTTCCAGGTCTGTATTTGTATATTGGTATATTGGTATTTGTATATTGGTGTACACCATTGTCTGTATTATTTCCAGGTCTGTATTTGTATATTGGTATATTGGTATTTGTATATTGGTGTACACCATTGTCTGTATTATGTCCAGGTCTGTATTTGTATATTGGTATATTGGTATTTGTATATTGGTGTACACCATTGTCTGTATTATTTCCAGGTCTGTATTTGTATATTGGTATATTGGTATTTGTGTATTGGTGTACACCATTGTCTGTATTATTTCCAGGTCTGTATTTGTATATTGGTATATTGGTATTTGTGTATTGGTGTACACCATTGTCTGTATTATTTCCAGGTCTGTATTTGTATATTGGTATATTGGTATTTGTATATTGGTGTACACCATTGTCTGTATTATGTCCAGGTCTGTATTTGTATATTGGTATATTGGTATTTGTGTATTGGTGTACACCATTGTCTGTATTATTTCCAGGTCTGTATTTGTATATTGGTATATTGGTATTTGTATATTGGTGTACACCATTGTCTGTATTATTTCCAGGTCTGTATTTGTATATTGGTATATTGGTATTTGTATATTGGTGTACACCATTGTCTGTATTATTTCCAGGTCTGTATTTGTATATTGGTATATTGGTATTTGTATATTGGTGTACACCATTGTCTGTATTATTTTGTACTCATGTTTGTGTCTTGCTTTGTACAGCGCCATGGGATATGTTGCTGCTTTATAAATCAGTAGTAAGAATGGTTTGGCAGGTGAGCTGTGTGCGCTGCAGAGATAGGAGGCTGGTGTGAGGGGGTCTTACATCACTTGTGACTGAGCGCGGACCCCCTTGTCAGTATTGCAATGATTTTGTCATCAGTCCCCGCAGCGGGCATTGTGATTGGACGCCCCCCCCCCCTATCCCGCCATGTCCCCCCTCCCTCCCTCCCGGGGATTTGCTGTAATAAAGTCCATTATGGGTCTGTCAGGCAGTTGATGAAGGATAATTATTAGTGAGGAGATGATTAGAGGCGGATCTCATTCCACGCCTGGCCGCCTCTCTCCGCTGATTAATGACGCGTGTTTCCATTGTCCCTGCAGAGCTGACAATCGCTGTGCTCCCCTCCCCCTCCTCAGACCACACAGAGGACAATCACCAAACATGGACTCTTCATTTACCCACATCAGCCGACCCCGAATGTATTTCACACAGCTTTACTGATAGATGTGGAAAATGTAGAGCTGGGAACTCAGGGGCACAGAGATCTCACCACCACATCCCTGAGAGATAGAAGAATCCAGCAGGGGGAGGAGCCTCTGGTAATGCGTGCAGCAGGTGTGCAGAGCTGGGAACTCAGGGGCACAGAGATCTCACCACCAGAGCCCCTGAGAGATAGGAGAATCCAGCAGGGGGAGGAGCCTCTGGTAATGGGTGCAGCAGGTGTGCAGAGCTGGGAACTCAGGTGCACAGAGATCTCACCACCACATCCCTGAGAGATAGAAGAATCCAGCAGGGGGAGGAGCCTCTGGTAATGGGTGCAGCAGGTGTGCAGAGCTGGGAACTCAGGTGCACAGAGATCTCACCACCAGATCCCTGAGAGATAGAAGAATCCAGCAGGGGGAGGAGCCTCTGGTAATGGGTGCAGCAGGTGTGCAGAGCTGGGAACTCAGGTGTACAGAGATCTCACCACCAGAGCCCTGAGAGATAGGAGAATACAGCAGGGGGAGGAGCCTCTGGTAATGGGTGCAGCAGGTGTGCAGAGCTGGGAACTCAGGTGTACAGAGATCTCACCACCAGAACCCTGAGAGATAGAAGAATCCAGCAGGGGGAGGAGCCTCTGGTAATGGGTGCAGCAAGTGTACAGAGCTAGGAACTCAGGTGCACAGAGATCTCACCACCAGAACCCTGAGAGATAGGAGAATACAGCAGGGGGAGGAGCCTCTGGTAATGGGTGCAGCAGGTGTGCAGAGCTGGGAACTCAGGTGCACAGAGATCTCACCACCAGATCCCCTGAGAGATAGGAGAATCCAGCAGGGGGAGGAGCCTCTGGTAATGGGCGCAGCAGGTGTGCAGAGCTGGGAACTCAGGTGCACAGAGATCTCACCACCAGAGCCCCTGAGAGATAGAAGCATCCAGCAGGGGGAGGAGCCTCTGGTAATGGGTGCAGCAGGTGTGCAGAGCTGGGAACTCAGGTGCACAGAGATCTCACCACCACATCCCTGAGAGATAGAAGAATCCAGCATAGGGAGGAGCCTCTGGTAATGGGAGCAGCAGGTGTGCAGAGCTGGGAACTCAGGTGCACAGAGATCTCACCACCAGATCCCTGAGAGATAGAAGAGTCCAGCAGGGGGAGGAGCCTCTGGTAATGGGTGCAGCAGGTGTGCAGAGCTGGGAACTCAGGTGCACAGAGATCTCACCACCAGATCCCTGAGAGATAGAAGAATCCAGCAGGGGGAGGAGCCTCTGGTAATGGGTGCAGCAGGTGTGCAGAGCTGGGAACTCAGGTGTACAGAGATCTCACCACCAGAGCCCTGAGAGATAGGAGAATACAGCAGGGGGAGGAGCCTCTGGTAATGGGTGCAGCAGGTGTGCAGAGCTGGGAACTCAGGTGTACAGAGATCTCACCACCAGAACCCTGAGAGATAGAAGAATCCAGCAGGGGGAGGAGCCTCTGGTAATGGGTGCAGCAGGTGTGCAGAGCTGGGAACTCAGGTGCACAGAGATCTCACCACCAGAACCCTGAGAGATAGAAGAATCCAGCAGGGGGAGGAGCCTCTGGTAATGGGTGCAGCAAGTGTACAGAGCTGGGAACTCAGGTGCACAGAGATCTCACCACCAGAGCCCCTGAGAGATAGAAGCATCCAGCAGGGGGAGGAGCCTCTGGTAATGGGTGCAGCAGGTGTGCAGAGCTGGGAACTCAGGTGCACAGAGATCTCACCACCAGATCCCTGAGATATAGAAGAATCCAGCAGGGGGAGGAGCCTCTGGTAATGGGTGCAGCAGGTGTGCAGAGCTGGGAACTCAGGTGCACAGAGATCTCACCACCAGAACCCTGAGAGATAGAAGAATCCAGCAGGGGGAGGAGCCTCTGGTAATGGGAGCAGCAGGTGTGCAGAGCTGGGAACTCAGGTGCACAGAGATCTCACCACCAGAGCCCCTGAGAGATAGGAGGAGCCAGCATAGGGAGGAGCCTCTGGTAATGGGTGCAGCAGGTGTGCAGAGCTGGGAACTCAGGTGCACAGAGATCTCACCACCAGAGCCCCTGAGAGATAGGAGGAGCCAGCATAGGGAGGAGCCTCTGGTAATGGGTGCAGCAGGTGTGCAGAGCTGGGAACTCAGGTGCACAGAGATCTCACCACCAGAGCCCCTGAGAGATAGAAGAATCCAGCAGGGGGAGGAGCCTCTGGTAATGGGTGCAGCAGGTGTGCAGAGCTGGGAACTCAGGTGCACAGAGATCTCACCACCAGAGTCCCAGAGATAGAAGAATCCAGCAGGGGGAGGAGCCTCTGGTAATGGGTGCAGCAGGTGTGCAGAGCTGGGAACTCAGGTGCACAGAGATCTCACCACCAGATCCCCTGAGAGATAGAAGAATCCAGCAGGGGGAGGAGCCTCTGGTAATGGGAGCAGCAGGGGGAGGAGCCTCTGGTAATGGGTGCAGCAGGGGTGCAGAGCTGGGAACTCAGGTGCACAGAGATCTCACCACCAGATCCCTGAGAGATAGAAGAATCCAGCAGGGGGAGGAGCCTCTGGTAATGGGTGCAGCAGGTTTGCAGAGCTGGGAACTCAGGTGCACAGAGATCTCACCACCAGATCCCTGAGAGATAGAAGAATCCAGCAGGGGGAGGAGCCTCTGGTAATGGGTGCAGCAGGTGTGCAGAGCTGGGAACTCAGGTGCACAGAGATCTCACCACCAGAGTCCCAGAGATAGAAGAATCCAGCAGGGGGAGGAGCCTCTGGTAATGGGTGCAGCAGGTGTGCAGAGCTGGGAACTCAGGTGCACAGAGATCTCACCACCAGAGCCCTGAGAGATAGGAGAATCCAGCAGGGGAGGAGCCTCTGGTAATGGGTGCAGCAGGTGTGCAGAGCTGGGAACTCAGGTGCACAGAGATCTCACCACCAGAGTCCCAGAGATAGAAGAATCCAGCAGGGGGAGGAGCCTCTGGTAATGGGTGCAGCAGGTGTGCAGAGCTGGGAACTCAGGTGCACAGAGATCTCACCACCAGATCCCCTGAGAGATAGGAGAATCCAGCAGGGGAGGAGCCTCTGGTAATGGGTGCAGCAGGTGTGCAGAGCTGGGAACTCAGGTGCACAGAGATCTCACCACCAGAGCCCCTGAGAGATAGGAGAATCCAGCAGGGGGAGGAGCCTCTGGTAATGGGTGCAGCAGGTGTGCAGAGCTGGGAACTCAGGTGCACAGAGATCTCACCACCAGATCCCTGAGAGATAGAAGAATCCAGCAGGGGGAGGAGCCTCTGGTAATGGCTGCAGCAGGTGTGCAGAGCTGGGAACTCAGGTGCACAGAGATCTCACCACCAGATCCCTGAGAGATAGGAGAACCCAGCAGGGGGAGGAGCCTCTGGTAATGGAAGCAGCAGGTGTGCAGAGCTGGGAACTGAGGTGCACAGAGATCTCACCACCCGAGCCCCTGAGAGATAGAAGAATCCAGCAGGGGGAGGAGCCTCTGGTAATGGGTGCAGCGGGTGTGCAGAGCTGGGAACTCAGGTGCACAGAGATCTCACCACCAGAGCCCCTGAGAGATAGGAGAATCCAGCAGGGGGAGGAGCCTCTGGTAATGGGTGCAGCAGGTGTGCAGAGCTGGGAACTCAGGAGCACAGAGATCTCACCACCAGAGTCCCTGAGAGATAGAAGAATCCAGCAGGGGGAGGAGCCTCTGGTAATGGGAGCAGCAGGTGGGCAGAGCTGGGAACTCAGGTGCACAGAGATCTCACCACCAGATCCCTGAGAGATAGAAGAATCCAGCACGGGGAGGAGCCTCTGGTAATGGGAGCAGCAGGTGTACAGAGCTGGGAACTCAGGTGCACAGAGATCTCACCACCAGAGCCCTGAGAGATAGGAGAATCCAGCAGGGGAGGAGCCTCTGGTAATGGGTGCAGCAGGTGGGCAGAGCTGGGAACTCAGGTGCACAGAGATCTCACCACCAGAGTCCCAGAGATAGAAGAATCCAGCAGGGGGAGGAGCCTCTGGTAATGGGTGCAGCAGGTGTGCAGAGCTGGGAACTCAGGTGCACAGAGATCTCACCACCAGATCCCTGAGAGATAGGAGAATACAGCAGGGGGAGGAGCCTCTGGTAATGGGAGCAGCAGGGGGAGGAGCCTCTGGTAATGGGTGCAGCAGGGGTGCAGAGCTGGGAACTCAGGTGCACAGAGATCTCACCACCAGATCCCTGAGAGATAGAAGAATCCAGCAGGGGGAGGAGCCTCTGGTAATGGGTGCAGCAGCTTTGCAGAGCTGGGAACTCAGGTGCACAGAGATCTCACCACCAGATCCCCTGAGAGATAGAAGAATCCAGCAGGGGGAGGAGCCTCTGGTAATGGGTGCAGCAGGTGTGCAGAGCTGGGAACTCAGGTGCACAGAGATCTCACCACCAGAGCCCCTGAGAGATAGAAGAATCCAGCAGGGGGAGGAGCCTCTGGTAGTGGGTGCAGCAGGTGTGCAGAGCTGGGAACTCAGGTGCACAGAGATCTCACCACCAGATCCCTGAGAGATAGAAGAATCCAGCAGGGGGAGGAGCCTCTGGTAATGGGTGCAGCAGGTGTGCAGAGCTGGGAACTCAGGAGCACAGAAATCTCACCACCAGAGCCCCTGAGAGATAGGAGAATCCAGCAGGGGGAGGGGCCTCTGGTAATGGGTGCAGCAGGTGTGCAGAGCTGGGAACTCAGGTGCACAGAGATCTCATCACCAGATCCCCTGAGAGATGGAAGAATCCAGCAGGGGGAGGAGCCTCTGGTAATGGGTGCAGCAGGTGTGCAGAGCTGGGAACTCAGGAGCACAGAGATCTCACCACCAGATCCCTGAGAGATAGAAGAATCCAGCAGGGGGAGGAGCCTCTGGTAATGGGAGCAGCAGGTGTACAGAGCTGGGAACTCAGGTGCACAGAGATCTCATCACCAGATCCCCTGAGAGATGGAAGAATCCAGCAGGGGGAGGAGCCTCTGGTAATGGGTGCAGCAGGTGTGCAGAGCTGGGAACTCAGGAGCACAGAGATCTCACCACCAGATCCCTGAGAGATAGAAGAATCCAGCAGGGGGAGGAGCCTCTGGTAATGGGTGCAGCAGGTGTGCAGAGCTGGGAACTCAGGAGCACAGAGATCTCACCACCAGATCCGCTGAGAGATAGAAGAATCCAGCAGGGGGAGGAGCCTCTGGTAATGGGTGCAGCAGGTGTGCAGAGCTGGGAACTCAGGTGCACAGAGATCTCACCACCAGAGCCCCTGAGAGATAGGAGAATACAGCAGGGGGAGGAGCCTCTGGTAATAAGTGCAGCAGGTGTGCAGAGCTGGGAACTCAGGTGCACAGAGATCTCACCACCAGATGCCTGAGAGATAGGAGAATCCAGCAGGGGGAGGGGCCTCTGGTAATGGGTGCAGCAGGTGGGCAGAGCTGGGAACTCAGGTGCACAGAGATCTCACCACCAGATCCGCTGAGAGATAGAAGAATCCAGCAGGGGGAGGAGCCTCTGGTAATGGGTGCAGCAGGTGTGCAGAGCTGAGAACTCAGGTGCACAGAGATCTCATCACCAGATCCCCTGAGAGATGGAAGAATCCAGCAGGGGGAGGAGCCTCTGGTAATGGGTGCAGCAGGTGTGCAGAGCTGGGAACTCAGGTGCACAGAGATCTCACCACCAGATCCCTGAGAGATAGGAGAATCCAGCAGGGGGAGGAGCCTCTGGTAATGGGTGCAGCAGGTGTGCAGAGCTGGGAACTCAGGTGCACAGAGATCTCACCACCAGAGCCCCTGAGAGATAGAAGAATCCAGCAGGGGGAGGAGCCTCTGGTAATGGGTGCAGCAGGTGTACAGAGCTGGGAACTCAGGTGCACAGAGATCTCACCACCAGATCCCTGAGAGATAGAAGAATCCAGCAGGGGGAGGAGCCTCTGGTAATGGGTGCAGCAGGTGTGCAGAGCTGGGAACTCAGGTGCACAGAGATCTCACCACCAGAGTCCTGAGAGATAGGAGAATCCAGCAGGGGGAGGAGCCTCTGGTAATGGGCGCAGCAGGTGTGCAGAGCTGGGAACTCAGGTGCACAGAGATCTCATCACCAGAGCCCTGAGAGATAGAAGAATCCAGCAGGGGGAGGAGCCTCTGGTAATGGGTGCAGCAGGTGTGCAGAGCTGGGAACTCAGGGGCACAGAGATCTCACCACCAGAGCCCCTGAGAGATAGGAAAATCCAGCAGGGGGAGGAGCCTCTGGTAATGGGAGCAGCAGGTGGGCAGAGCTGGGAACTCAGGTGCACAGAGATCTCATCACCAGAGCCCTGAGAGATAGAAGAATCCAGCAGGGGGAGGAGCCTCTGGTAATGGGTGCAGCAGGTGTGCAGAGCTGGGAACTCAGGGGCACAGAGATCTCACCACCAGATCCCCTGAGAGATAGGAGGAGCCAGCATAGGGAGGAGCCTCTGGTAATGGGTGCAGCAGGTGTGCAGAGCTGGGAACTCAGGTGCACAGAGATCTCACCACCAGATCCCCTGAGAGATAGGAGGAGCCAGCATAGGGAGGAGCCTCTGGTAATGGGTGCAGCAGGTGTGCAGAGCTGGGAACTCAGGGGCACAGAGATCTCACCACCAGATCCCCTGAGAGATAGGAGGAGCCAGCATAGGGAGGAGCCTCTGGTAATGGGTGCAGCAGGTGTGCAGAGCTGGGAACTCAGGTGCACAGAGATCTCACCACCAGATCCCCTGAGAGATAGGAGGAGCCAGCATAGGGAGGAGCCTCTGGTAATGGGTGCAGCAGGTGTGCAGAGCTGGGAACTCAGATGCACGGAGATCTCACCACCAGAGCCCCTGAGAGATAGAAGCATCCAGCAGGGGGAGGAGCCTCTGGTAATGGGTGCAGCAGGTGTACAGAGCTGGGAACTCAGGTGCACAGAGATCTCACCACCAGAGCCCTGAGAGATAGAAGAATCCAGCAGGGGGAGGAGCCTCTGGTAATGGGTGCAGCAGGTGTGCAGAGCTGGGAACTCAGGTGCACAGAGATCTCACCACCAGATCCCCTGAGAGATAGGAGGAGCCAGCATAGGGAGGAGCCTCTGGTAATGGGTGCAGCAGGTGTGCAGAGCTGGGAACTCAGGTGCACAGAGATCTCACCACCAGAGCCCCTGAGAGATAGAAGAATCCAGCAGGGGGAGGAGCCTCTGGTAATGGGTGCAGCAGGTGTGCAGAGCTGGGAACTCAAGTGCACAGAGATCTCATCACCAGAGCCCTGAGAGATAGAAGAATCCAGCAGGGGGAGGAGCCTCTGGTAATGGGTGCAGCAGGTGTGCAGAGCTGGGAACTCAGGGGCACAGAGATCTCACCACCAGATCCCCTGAGAGATAGGAGGAGCCAGCATAGGGAGGAGCCTCTGGTAATGGGTGCAGCAGGTGTGCAGAGCTGGGAACTCAGGTGCACAGAGATCTCACCACCAGATCCCCTGAGAGATAGGAGGAGCCAGCATAGGGAGGAGCCTCTGGTAATGGGTGCAGCAGGTGTGCAGAGCTGGGAACTCAGGTGCACAGAGATCTCACCACCAGAGCCCCTGAGAGATAGGAGGAGCCAGCAGGGGGAGGAGCCTCTGGTAATGGGCGCAGCAGGTGTGCAGAGCTGGGAACTCAGGTGCACAGAGATCTCACCACCAGATCCCCTGAGAGATAGAAGAATCCAGCAGGGGGAGGAGCCTCTGGTAATGGGTGCAGCAGGTGTGCAGAGCTGGGAACTCAGGTGCACAGAGATCTCACCACCAGATGCCTGAGAGATAGGAGAATCCAGCAGGGGGAGGGGCCTCTGGTAATGGGTGCAGCAGGTGTGCAGAGCTGGGAACTCAGGTGTACAGAGATCTCACCACCAGATCCCCTGAGAGATAGGAGAATCCAGCAGGGGGAGGAGCCTCTGGTAATGGGCGCAGCAGGTGTGCAGAGCTGGGAACTCAGGTGCACAGAGATCTCACCACAAGATCCCTGAGAGATAGAAGAATCCAGCAGGGGGAGGAGCCTCTGGTAATGGGCGCAGCAGGTGTGCAGAGCTGGGAACTCAGGTGCACAGAGATCTCACCACCAGATCCCCTGAGAGATAGAAGAATCCAGCAGGGGGAGGAGCCTTTGGTAATGGGTGCAGCAGGTGTGCAGAGCTGGGAACTCAGGTGCACAGAGATCTCACCACCAGATCCCTGAGAGATAAGAGAATACAGCAGGGGGAGGAGCCTCTGGTAATGGGTGCAGCAGGTGGGCAGAGCTGGGATCTCAGGTGCACAGAGATCTCACCACCAGATCCCTGAGAGATAGAAGAATCCAGCAGGGGAGGAGCCTCTGGTAATGGGAGCAGCAGGTGGGCAGAGCTGGGATCTCAGGTGCACAGAGATCTCACCACCAGAGCCCTGAGAGATAGAAGAATCCAGCAGGGGAGGAGCCTCTGGTAATGGGAGCAGCAGGTGGGCAGAGCTGGGATCTCAGGTGCACAGAGATCTCACCACCAGAGCCCTGAGAGATAGAAGAATCCAGCAGGGGAGGAGCCTCTGGTAATGGGAGCAGCAGGTGTGCAGAGCTGGGAACTCAGGTGCACAGAGATCTCACCACCAGAGCCCCTGAGAGATAGAAGCATCCAGCAGGGGGAGGAGCCTCTGGTAATGGGTGCAGCAGGTGTGCAGAGCTGGGAACTCAGGTGCACAGAGATCTCACCACCAGATCCCCTGAGAGATAGGAGAATCCAGCAGGGGGAGGAGCCTCTGGTAATGGGCGCAGCAGGTGTGCAGAGCTGGGAACTCAGGTGCACAGAGATCTCACCACCAGAGCCCCTGAGAGATGGAAGCATCCAGCAGGGGGAGGAGCCTCTGGTAATGGGTGCAGCAGGTGTGCAGAGCTGGGAACTCAGGTGCACAGAGATCTCACCACCAGATCCCCTGAGAGATAGGAGAATCCAGCAGGGGGAGGAGCCTCTGGTAATGGGTGCAGCAGGTGTGTAGAGCTGGGAACTCAGGTGCACAGAGATCTCACCACCAGATCCCCTGAGAGATAGAAGAATCCAGCAGGGGGAGGAGCCTCTGGTAATGGGAGCAGCAGGTGGGCAGAGCTGGGATCTCAGGTGCACAGAGATCTCACCACCAGAGCCCTGAGAGATAGAGGAATCCAGCAGGGGGAGGAGCCTCTGGTAATGGGTGCAGCAGGTGTGCAGAGCTGGGAACTCAGGTGCACAGAGATCTCACCACCAGATCCCTGAGAGATAGAGGAATCCAGCAGGGGGAGGAGCCTCTGGTAATGGGCGCAGCAGGTGTGCAGAGCTGGGAACTCAGGTGCACAGAGATCTCACCACCAGATCCCTGAGAGATAGGAGAATCCAGCAGGGGGAGGAGCCTCTGGTAATGGGTGCAGCAGGTGTGCAGAGCTGGGAACTCAGGGGCACAGAGATCTCACCACCAGATCCCCTGAGAGATAGGAGGAGCCAGCATAGGGAGGAGCCTCTGGTAATGGGCGCAGCAGGTGTGCAGAGCTGGGAACTCAGGTGCACAGAGATCTCACCACCAGATCCCCTGAGAGATAGAAGCATCCAGCAGGGGGAGGAGCCTCTGGTAATGGGTGCAGCAGGTGTGCAGAGCTGGGAACTCAGGTGCACAGAGATCTCACCACCAGATCCCCTGAGAGATAGGAGAATCCAGCAGGGGGAGGAGCCTCTGGTAATGGGCGCAGCAGGTGTGCAGAGCTGGGAACTCAGGTGCACAGAGATCTCACCACCAGATCCCCTGAGAGATAGAAGAATCCAGCAGGGGGAGGAGCCTCTGGTAATGGGTGCAGCAGGTGTGCAGAGCTGGGAACTCAGGTGCACAGAGATCTCACCACCAGATGCCTGAGAGATAGGAGAATCCAGCAGGGGGAGGGGCCTCTGGTAATGGGTGCAGCAGGTGTGCAGAGCTGGGTACTCAGTTGCACAGAGATCTCACCACCAGAGCCCCTGAGAGATAGGAGGAGCCAGCATAGGGAGGAGCCTCTGGTAATGGGTGCAGCAAGTGTGCAGAGCTGGGAACTCAGGTGCACAGAGATCTCACCACCAGATCCCCTGAGAGATAGAGGAATCCAGCAGGGGGAGGAGCCTCTGGTAATGGGAGCAGCAGGTGGGCAGAGCTGGGAACTCAGGTGCACAAAGATCTCACCACCAGATCCCTGAGAGATAGGAGAATCCAGCAGGGGGAGGAGCCTCTGGTAATGGGTGCAGCAGGTGTGCAGAGCTGGGAACACGGGTGCACAGAGATCTCACCACCAGAGCCCCTGAGAGATAGAGGAATCCAGCAGGGGGAGGAGCCTCTGGTAATGGGTGCAGCAGGTGTGCAGAGCTGGGAACTCAGGTGCACAGAGATCTCACCACCAGAGCCCCTGAGAGATAGAAGCATCCAGCAGGGGGAGGAGCCTCTGGTAATGGGTGCAGCAGGTGTGCAGAGCTGGGAACTCAGGTGCACAGAGATCTCACCACCAGATCCCCTGAGAGATAGGAGAATCCAGCATAGGGAGGAGCCTCTGGTAATGGGTGCAGCAGGTGTGCAGAGCTGGGAACTCAGGTGCACAGAGATCTCACCACCAGATCCCTGAGATATAGAATCCAGCAGGGGGAGGAGCCTCTGGTAATGGGTTCAGCAGGTGGGCAGAGCTGGGAACTCAGGTGCACAGAGATCTCCCCACCAGATCCCCTGAGATATAGAAGAATCCAGCAGGGGGAGGAGCCTCTGGTAATGGGTGCAGCAGGTGGGCAGAGCTGGGATCTCAGGTGCACAGAGATCTCACCACCAGAGCCCCTGAGAGATAGAAGCATCCAGCAGGGGGAGGAGCCTCTGGTAATGGGTGCAGCAGGTGGGCAGAGCTGGGAACTCAGGTGCACAGAGATCTCACCACCAGATCCCTGAGAGATAGAGGAATCCAGCAGGGGGAGGAGCCTCTGGTAATGGGTGCAGCAGGGGGGCAGAGCTGGAAACTCAGGTGCACAGAGATCTCACCACCAGAGCCCCTGAGAGATAGAAGAATCCAGCAGGGGAGGAGCCTCTGGTAATGGGTGCAGCAGGTGGGCAGAGCTGGGAACTCAGGTGCACAGAGATCTCACCACCAGAGCCCCTGAGAGATAGGAGAATCCAGCATAGGGAGGAGCCTCTGGTAATGGGTGCAGCAGGTGTGCAGAGCTGGGAACTCAGGTGCACAGAGATCTCACCACCATAGCCCCTGAGAGATAGAAGAATCCAGCAGGGGGAGGAGCCTCTGGTAATGGGAGCAGCAGGTGGGCAGAGCTGGGAACTCAGGTGCACAGAGATCTCACCACCAGAGCCCTGAGAGATAGAAGAATACAGCAGGGGGAGGAGCCTCTGGTAATGGGTGCAGCAGGTGTGCAGAGCTGGGAACTCAGGTGCACAGAGATCTCACCACCAGAGCCCCTGAGAGATAGAGGAATCCAGCAGGGGGAGGAGCCTCTGGTAATGGGTGCAGCAGGTGTGCAGAGCTGGGAACTCAGGTGCACAGAGATCTCACCACCAGAGCCCCTGAGAGATAGAGGAATCCAGCAGGGGGAGGAGCCTCTGGTAATGGGTGCAGCAGGTGTGCAGAGCTGGGAACTCAGGTGCACAGAGATCTCACCACCAGATCCCCTGAGAGATAGGAGAATCCAGCAGGGGGAGGAGCCTCTGGTAATGGGTGCAGCAGGTGTGCAGAGCTGGGAACTCAGGTGCACAGAGATCTCACCACCAGATCCCCTGAGAGATAGAAGAATCCAGCAGGGGGAGGAGCCTCTGGTAATGGGTGCAGCAGGTGTGCAGAGCTGGGAACTCAGGTGCACAGAGATCTCACCACCAGATCCCTGAGAGATAGAAGAATCCAGCAGGGGGAGGAGCCTCTGGTAATGGGAGCAGCAGGGGGGCAGAGCTGGGATCTCAGGTGCACAGAGATCTCACCACCAGAGCCCTGAGAGATAGAAGAATCCAGCAGGGGAGGAGCCTCTGGTAATGGGAGCAGCAGGTGGGCAGAGCTGGGATCTCAGGTGCACAGAGATCTCACCACCAGAGCCCTGAGAGATAGAAGAATCCAGCAGGGGAGGAGCCTCTGGTAATGGGTGCAGCAGGTGTGCAGAGCTGGGAACTCAGGTGCACAGAGATCTCACCACCAGATCCCCTGAGAGATAGGAGAATCCAGCAGGGGGAGGAGCCTCTGGTAATGGGCGCAGCAGGTGTGCAGAGCTGGGAACTCAGGTGCACAGAGATCTCACCACCAGATCCCCTGAGAGATAGAAGAATCCAGCAGGGGGAGGAGCCTCTGGTAATGGGTGCAGCAGGTGTGCAGAGCTGGGAACTCAGGTGCACAGAGATCTCACCACCAGATGCCTGAGAGATAGGAGAATCCAGCAGGGGGAAGGGCCTCTGGTAATGGGTGCAGCAGGTGTGCAGAGCTGGGAACACGGGTGCACAGAGATCTCACCACCAGATCCCCTGAGAGATAGGAGGAGCCAGCATAGGGAGGAGCCTCTGGTAATGGGTGCAGCAGGTGTGCAGAGCTGGGAACTCAGGTGCACAGAGATCTCACCACCAGATCCCCTGAGAGATAGGAGGAGCCAGCATAGGGAGGAGCCTCTGGTAATGGGTGCAGCAGGTGTGCAGAGCTGGGAACTCAGATGCACGGAGATCTCACCACCAGAGCCCCTGAGAGATAGAAGCATCCAGCAGGGGGAGGAGCCTCTGGTAATGGGTGCAGCAGGTGTGCAGAGCTGGGAACTCAGGTGCACAGAGATCTCACCACCAGATCCCCTGAGAGATAGGAGAATCCAGCAGGGGGAGGAGCCTCTGGTAATGGGCGCAGCAGGTGTGCAGAGCTGGGAACTCAGGTGCACAGAGATCTCACCACCAGATCCCCTGAGAGATAGAAGAATCCAGCAGGGGAGGAGCCTCTGGTAATGGGTGCAGCAGGTGTGCAGAGCTGGGAACTCAGGTGCACAGAGATCTCACCACCAGATCCCTGAGAGATAGAAGAATCCAGCAGGGGGAGGAGCCTCTGGTAATGGGTGCAGCAGGTTTGCAGAGCTGGGAACTCAGGTGCACAGAGATCTCACCACCAGAGCCCCTGAGAGATAGAAGAATCCAGCAGGGGGAGGAGCCTCTGGTAATGGGTGCAGCAGGTGTGCAGAGCTGGGAACTCAGGGGCACAGAGATCTCACCACCAGATCCCCTGAGAGATAGGAGGAGCCAGCATAGGGAGGAGCCTCTGGTAATGGGTGCAGCAGGTGTGCAGAGCTGGGAACTCAGGTGCACAGAGATCTCACCACCAGATCCCCTGAGAGATAGGAGGAGCCAGCATAGGGAGGAGCCTCTGGTAATGGGTGCAGCAGGTGTGCAGAGCTGGGAACTCAGGGGCACAGAGATCTCACCACCAGATCCCCTGAGAGATAGGAGGAGCCAGCAAAGGGAGGAGCCTCTGGTAATGGGTGCAGCAGGTGTGCAGAGCTGGGAACTCAGATGCACGGAGATCTCACCACCAGAGCCCCTGAGAGATAGAAGCATCCAGCAGGGGGAGGAGCCTCTGGTAATGGGTGCAGCAGGTGTGCAGAGCTGGGAACTCAGGTGCACAGAGATCTCACCACCAGATCCCCTGAGAGATAGGAGAATCCAGCAGGGGGAGGAGCCTCTGGTAATGGGCGCAGCAGGTGTGCAGAGCTGGGAACTCAGGTGCACAGAGATCTCACCATCAGATCCCCTGAGAGATAGAAGAATCCAGCAGGGGGAGGAGCCTCTGGTAATGGGTGCAGCAGGTGTGCAGAGCTGGGAACTCAGGTGCACAGAGATCTCACCACCAGATCCCTGAGAGATAGAAGAATCCAGCAGGGGGAGGAGCCTCTGGTAATGGGAGCAGCAGGTGGGCAGAGCTGGGATCTCAGGTGCACAGAGATCTCACCACCAGAGCCCTGAGAGATAGAAGAATCCAGCAGGGGAGGAGCCTCTGGTAATGGGTGCAGCAGGTGTGCAGAGCTGGGAACTCAGGTGCACAGAGATCTCACCACCAGATTCCTGAGAGATAGAAGAATCCAGCAGGGGGAGGAGCCTCTGGTAATGGGTGCAGCAGGTGTGCAGAGCTGGGAACTCAGGTGCACAGAGATCTCACCACCAGATCCCTGAGAGATAGGAGAATGCAGCAGGGGGAGGAGCCTCTGGTAATGGGCGCAGCAGGTGTGCAGAGCTGGGAACTCAGGTGCACAGAGATCTCACCACCAGATCCCCTGAGAGATAGAAGAATCCAGCAGGGGGAGGAGCCTCTGGTAATGGGTGCAGCAGGTGTGCAGAGCTGGGAACTCAGGTGCACAGAGATCTCACCACCAGATGCCTGAGAGATAGGAGAATCCAGCAGGGGGAAGGGCCTCTGGTAATGGGTGCAGCAGGTGTGCAGAGCTGGGAACTCAGGTGTACAGAGATCTCACCACCAGATCCCCTGAGAGATAGGAGGAGCCAGCATAGGGAGGAGCCTCTGGTAATGGGTGCAGCAGGTGTGCAGAGCTGGGAACTCAGATGCACGGAGATCTCACCACCAGATCCCTGAGAGATAGAAGAATCCAGCAGGGGGAGGAGCCTCTGGTAATGGGTGCAGCGGGTGTGCAGAGCTGGGAACTCAGGTGCACAGAGATCTCACCACCAGAGCCCCTGAGAGATAGAAGCATCCAGCAGGGGGAGGAGCCTCTGGTAATGGGTGCAGCAGGTGTGCAGAGCTGGGAACTCAGGTGCACAGAGATCTCACCACCAGATCCCCTGAGAGATAGGAGAATCCAGCAGGGGGAGGAGCCTCTGGTAATGGGCGCAGCAGGTGTGCAGAGCTGGGAACTCAGGTGCACAGAGATCTCACCACCAGATCCCCTGAGAGATAGAAGAATCCAGCAGGGGAGGAGCCTCTGGTAATGGGTGCAGCAGGTGTGCAGAGCTGGGAACTCAGGTGCACAGAGATCTCACCACCAGATCCCTGAGAGATAGAAGAATCCAGCAGGGGGAGGAGCCTCTGGTAATGGGTGCAGCAGGTTTGCAGAGCTGGGAACTCAGGTGCACAGAGATCTCACCACCAGAGCCCCTGAGAGATAGAAGAATCCAGCAGGGGGAGGAGCCTCTGGTAATGGGTGCAGCAGGTGTGCAGAGCTGGGAACTCAAGTGCACAGAGATCTCATCACCAGAGCCCTGAGAGATAGAGGAATCCAGCAGGGGGAGGAGCCTCTGGTAATGGGTGCAGCAGGTGTGCAGAGCTGGGAACTCAGGTGCACAGAGATCTCACCACCAGATCCCCTGAGAGATAGGAGAATCCAGCAGGGGAAGGAGCCTCTGGTAATGGGTGCAGCAGGTGTGCAGAGCTGGGAACTCAGATGCACGGAGATCTCACCACCAGAGCCCCTGAGAGATAGAAGCATCCAGCAGGGGGAGGAGCCTCTGGTAATGGGTGCAGCAGGTGTGCAGAGCTGGGAACTCAGGTGCACAGAGATCTCACCACCAGATCCCCTGAGAGATAGGAGAATCCAGCAGGGGGAGGAGCCTCTGGTAATGGGCGCAGCAGGTGTGCAGAGCTGGGAACTCAGGTGCACAGAGATCTCACCACCAGATCCCCTGAGAGATAGAAGAATCCAGCAGGGGGAGGAGCCTCTGGTAATGGGTGCAGCAGGTGTGCAGAGCTGGGAACTCAGGGGCACAGAGATCTCACCACCAGATCCCCTGAGAGATAGGAGGAGCCAGCATAGGGAGGAGCCTCTGGTAATGGGTGCAGCAGGTGTGCAGAGCTGGGAACTCAGGTGCACAGAGATCTCACCACCAGATCCCCTGAGAGATAGGAGGAGCCAGCATAGGGAGGAGCCTCTGGTAATGGGTGCAGCAGGTGTGCAGAGCTGGGAACTCAGGTGCACAGAGATCTCACCACCAGAGCCCCTGAGAGATAGAAGAATCCAGCAGGGGGAGGAGCCTCTGGTAATGGGTGCAGCAGGTGTGCAGAGCTGGGAACTCAAGTGCACAGAGATCTCATCACCAGAGCCCTGAGAGATAGAAGAATCCAGCAGGGGGAGGAGCCTCTGGTAATGGGTGCAGCAGGTGTGCAGAGCTGGGAACTCAGGGGCACAGAGATCTCACCACCAGATCCCCTGAGAGATAGGAGGATCCAGCATAGGGAGGAGCCTCTGGTAATGGGTGCAGCAGGTGTGCAGAGCTGGGAACTCAGGTGCACAGAGATCTCACCACCAGATCCCCTGAGAGATAGGAGGAGCCAGCATAGGGAGGAGCCTCTGGTAATGGGTGCAGCAGGTGTGCAGAGCTGGGAACTCAGGGGCACAGAGATCTCACCACCAGATCCCCTGAGAGATAGGAGGAGCCAGCATAGGGAGGAGCCTCTGGTAATGGGTGCAGCAGGTGTGCAGAGCTGGGAACTCAGGTGCACAGAGATCTCACCACCAGATCCCCTGAGAGATAGGAGGAGCCAGCATAGGGAGGAGCCTCTGGTAATGGGTGCAGCAGGTGTGCAGAGCTGGGAACTCAGATGCACGGAGATCTCACCACCAGAGCCCCTGAGAGATAGAAGCATCCAGCAGGGGGAGGAGCCTCTGGTAATGGGTGCAGCAGGTGTGCAGAGCTGGGAACTCAGGTGCACAGAGATCTCACCACCAGATCCCCTGAGAGATAGGAGAATCCAGCAGGGGGAGGAGCCTCTGGTAATGGGCGCAGCAGGTGTGCAGAGCTGGGAACTCAGGTGCACAGAGATCTCACCACCAGATCCCCTGAGAGATAGAAGAATCCAGCAGGGGGAGGAGCCTCTGGTAATGGGTGCAGCAGGTGTGCAGAGCTGGGTATTCAGGTGCACAGAGATCTCACCACCAGATCCTTGAGATATAGAAGAATCCAGCAGGGGAGGAGCCTCTGGTAATGGGTGCAGCAGGTGTGCAGAGCTGGGAACTCAGGTGTACAGAGATCTCACCACCAGAGCCCCTGAGAGATAGAAGAATCCAGCAGGGGGAGGAGCCTCTGGTAATGGGTGCAGCAGGTGTGCAGAGCTGGGAACTCAGGTGCACAGAGATCTCACCACCAGATCCCCTGAGAGATAGAAGAATCCAGCAGGGGGAGGAGCCTCTGGTAATGGGCGCAGCAGGTGGGCAGAGCTGGGAACTCAGGTGTACAGAGATCTCACCACCAGAGCCCCTGAGAGATAGAAGAATCCAGCAGGGGGAGGAGCCTCTGGTAATGGGTGCAGCAGGTGTGCAGAGCTGGGAACTCAGGTGCACAGAGATCTCACCCCCAGATCCCTGAGAGATAGAAGAATCCAGCAGGGGGAGGAGCCTCTGGTAATGGGCGCAGCAGGTGGGCAGAGCTGGGAACTCAGGTGCACAGAGATCTCACCACCAGAGCCCCTGAGAGATAGAAGAATCCAGCAGGGGGAGGAGCCTCTGGTAATGGGCGCAGCAGGTGGGCAGAGCTGGGAACTCAGGGGCACAGAGATCTCACCACCAGATCCCCTGAGAGATAGGAGGAGCCAGCATAGGGAGGAGCCTCTGGTAATGGGTGCAGCAGGTGTGCAGAGCTGGGAACTCAGATGCACGGAGATCTCACCACCAGAGCCCCTGAGAGATAGAAGCATCCAGCAGGGGGAGGAGCCTCTGGTAATGGGTGCAGCAGGTGTGCAGAGCTGGGAACTCAGGTGCACAGAGATCTCACCACCAGATCCCCTGAGAGATAGAAGAATCCAGCAGGGGAAGGAGCCTCTGGTAATGGGTGCAGCAGGTGTGCAGAGCTGGGAACTCAGATGCACGGAGATCTCACCACCAGAGCCCCTGAGAGATAGAAGCATCCAGCAGGGGGAGGAGCCTCTGGTAATGGGTGCAGCAGGTGTGCAGAGCTGGGAACTCAGGTGCACAGAGATCTCACCACCAGATCCCCTGAGAGATAGGAGAATCCAGCAGGGGGAGGAGCCTCTGGTAATGGGCGCAGCAGGTGTGCAGAGCTGGGAACTCAGGTGCACAGAGATCTCACCACCAGATCCCCTGAGAGATAGAAGAATCCAGCAGGGGGAGGAGCCTCTGGTAATGGGTGCAGCAGGTGTGCAGAGCTGGGAACTCAGGGTCACAGAGATCTCACCACCAGATCCCCTGAGAGATAGGAGGAGCCAGCATAGGGAGGAGCCTCTGGTAATGGGTGCAGCAGGTGTGCAGAGCTGGGAACTCAGGTGCACAGAGATCTCACCACCAGATCCCCTGAGAGATAGGAGGAGCCAGCATAGGGAGGAGCCTCTGGTAATGGGTGCAGCAGGTGTGCAGAGCTGGGAACTCAGGGGCACAGAGATCTCACCACCAGATCCCCTGAGAGATAGGAGGAGCCAGCATAGGGAGGAGCCTCTGGTAATGGGTGCAGCAGGTGTGCAGAGCTGGGAACTCAGGTGCACAGAGATCTCACCACCAGATCCCCTGAGAGATAGGAGGAGCCAGCATAGGGAGGAGCCTCTGGTAATGGGTGCAGCAGGTGTGCAGAGCTGGGAACTCAGATGCACGGAGATCTCACCACCAGAGCCCCTGAGAGATAGAAGCATCCAGCAGGGGGAGGAGCCTCTGGTAATGGGTGCAGCAGGTGTGCAGAGCTGGGAACTCAGATGCACGGAGATCTCACCACCAGAGCCCCTGAGAGATAGGAGAATCCAGCAGGGGGAGGAGCCTCTGGTAATGGGCGCAGCAGGTGTGCAGAGCTGGGAACTCAGGTGCACAGAGATCTCACCACCAGATCCCCTGAGAGATAGAAGAATCCAGCAGGGGGAGGAGCCTCTGGTAATGGGTGCAGCAGGTGTGCAGAGCTGGGAACTCAGGTGCACAGAGATCTCACCACCAGATCCCTGAGAGATAGAAGAATCCAGCAGGGGGAGGAGCCTCTGGTAATGGGAGCAGCAGGTGGGCAGAGCTGGGATCTCAGGTGCACAGAGATCTCACCACCAGAGCCCTGAGAGATAGAAGAATCCAGCAGGGGAGGAGCCTCTGGTAATGGGTGCAGCAAGTGTACAGAGCTGGGAACTCAGGTGCACAGAGATCTCACCACCAGAGCCCCTGAGAGATAGAAGCATCCAGCAGGGGGAGGAGCCTCTGGTAATGGGTGCAGCAGGTGTGCAGAGCTGGGAACTCAGGTGCACAGAGATCTCACCACCAGATCCCCTGAGAGATAGGAGAATCCAGCAGGGGGAGGAGCCTCTGGTAATGGGCGCAGCAGGTGTGCAGAGCTGGGAACTCAGGTGCACAGAGATCTCACCACCAGATCCCCTGAGAGATAGAAGAATCCAGCAGGGGGAGGAGCCTCTGGTAATGGGTGCAGCAGGTGTGCAGAGCTGGGAACTCAGGTGTACAGAGATCTCACCACCAGATCCCCTGAGAGATAGGAGAATCCAGCAGGGGGAGGAGCCTCTGGTAATGGGCGCAGCAGGTGTGCAGAGCTGGGAACTCAGGTGCACAGAGATCTCACCACCAGATCCCCTGAGAGATAGAAGAATCCAGCAGGGGGAGGAGCCTCTGGTAATGGGTGCAGCAGGTGTGCAGAGCTGGGAACTCAGGTGCACAGAGATCTCACCACCAGATGCCTGAGAGATAGGAGAATCCAGCAGGGGGAGGGGCCTCTGGTAATGGGTGCAGCAGGTGTGCAGAGCTGGGAACTCAGGTGTACAGAGATCTCACCACCAGATCCCCTGAGAGATAGGAGAATCCAGCAGGGGGAGGAGCCTCTGGTAATGGGCGCAGCAGGTGTGCAGAGCTGGGAACTCAGGTGCACAGAGATCTCACCACCAGATCCCCTGAGAGATAGAAGAATCCAGCAGGGGGAGGAGCCTCTGGTAATGGGCGCAGCAGGTGTGCAGAGCTGGGAACTCAGGTGCACAGAGATCTCACCACCAGATCCCCTGAGAGATAGAAGAATCCAGCAGGGGGAGGAGCCTCTGGTAATGGGTGCAGCAGGTGTGCAGAGCTGGGAACTCAGGTGCACAGAGATCTCACCACCAGATCCCTGAGAGATAGAAGAATCCAGCAGGGGGAGGAGCCTCTGGTAATGGGAGCAGCAGGTGGGCAGAGCTGGGATCTCAGGTGCACAGAGATCTCACCACCAGAGCCCTGAGAGATAGAAGAATCCAGCAGGGGAGGAGCCTCTGGTAATGGGAGCAGCAGGTGTGCAGAGCTGGGAACTCAGGTGCACAGAGATCTCACCACCAGAGCCCCTGAGAGATAGAAGCATCCAGCAGGGGGAGGAGCTTAATGGGTGCAGCAGGTGTGCAGAGCTGGGAACTCAGGTGCACAGAGATCTCACCACCAGATCCCCTGAGAGATAGGAGAATCCAGCAGGGGGAGGAGCCTCTGGTAATGGGCGCAGCAGGTGTGCAGAGCTGGGAACTCAGGTGCACAGAGATCTCACCACCAGATCCCCTGAGAGATAGAAGAATCCAGCAGGGGGAGGAGCCTCTGGTAATGGGTGCAGCAGGTGTGCAGAGCTGGGAACTCAGGTGCACAGAGATCTCACCACCAGATGCCTGAGAGATAGGAGAATCCAGCAGGGGGAGGGGCCTCTGGTAATGGGTGCAGCAGGTGTGCAGAGCTGGGAACTCAGGTGTACAGAGATCTCACCACCAGATCCCCTGAGAGATAGGAGAATCCAGCAGGGGGAGGAGCCTCTGGTAATGGGCGCAGCAGGTGTGCAGAGCTGGGAACTCAGGTGCACAGAGATCTCACCACCAGATCCCTGAGAGATAGAAGAATCCAGCATAGGGAGGAGCCTCTGGTAATGGGTGCAGCAGGTGTGCAGAGCTGGGAACTCAGATGCACGGAGATCTCACCACCAGAGCCCCTGAGAGATAGAAGCATCCAGCAGGGGGAGGAGCCTCTGGTAATGGGTGCAGCAGGTGTGCAGAGCTGGGAACTCAGGTGCACAGAGATCTCACCACCAGATCCCCTGAGAGATAGAAGCATCCAGCAGGGGGAGGAGCCTCTGGTAATGGGTGCAGCAGGTGTGCAGAGCTGGGAACTCAGGTGCACAGAGATCTCACCACCAGATCCCCTGAGAGATAGAAGAATCCAGCAGGGGGAGGAGCCTCTGGTAATGGGTGCAGCAGGTGTGCAGAGCTGGGAACTCAGGTGCACAGAGATCTCACCACCAGATCCCTGAGAGATAGAAGAACCCAGCAGGGGGAGGAGCCTCTGGTAATGGGCGCAGCAGGGGTGCAGAGCTGGGAACTCAGGTGCACAGAGATCTCACTACCAGATGCCTGAGAGATAGAAGAATCCAGCAGGGGGAGGAGCCTCTGGTAATGGGTGCAGCAGGGGGGCAGAGCTGGGAACTCAGGTGTACAGAGATCTCACCACCAGAGTCCCAGAGATAGAAGAATCCAGCAGGGGGAGGAGCCTCTGGTAATGGGCGCAGCAGGTGTGCAGAGCTGGGAACTCAGGTGCACAGAGATCTCACTACCAGATGCCTGAGAGATAGAAGAATCCAGCAGGGGGAGGAGCCTCTGGTAATGGGTGCAGCAGGGGGGCAGAGCTGGGAACTCAGGTGTACAGAGATCTCACCACCAGATCCCCTGAGAGATAGGAGGAGCCAGCATAGGGAGGAGCCTCTGGTAATGGGTGCAGCAGGTGTGCAGAGCTGGGAACTCAGATGCACAGAGATCTCACCACCAGAGCCCCTGAGAGATAGAAGAATCCAGCAGGGGGAGGAGCCTCTGGTAATGGGTGCAGCAGGTGTGCAGAGCTGGGAACTCAGATGCACGGAGATCTCACCACCAGAGCCCCTGAGAGATAGAAGCATCCAGCAGGGGGAGGAGCCTCTGGTAATGGGTGCAGCAGGTGTACAGAGCTGGGAACTCAGGTGCACAGAGATCTCACCACCAGATCCCCTGAGAGATAGGAGAATCCAGCAGGGGGAGGAGCCTCTGGTAATGGGTGCAGCAGGTGTGCAGAGCTGGGAACTCAGGTGCACAGAGATCTCACCACCAGATCCCCTGAGAGATAGGAGAATCCAGCAGGGGGAGGAGCCTCTGGTAATGGGCGCAGCAGGTGTGCAGAGCTGGGAACTCAGGTGCACAGAGATCTCACCACCAGATCCCCTGAGAGATAGAAGAATCCAGCAGGGGGAGGAGCCTCTGGTAATGGGTGCAGCAGGTGTGCAGAGCTGGGAACTCAGGTATACAGAGATCTCACCACCAGATCCCTGAGAGATAGAAGAATCCAGCAGGGGGAGGAGCCTCTGGTAATGGGTGCAGCAGGTTTGCAGAGCTTGGAACTCAGGTGCACAGAGATCTCACCACCAGAGCCCCTGAGAGATAGAAGAATCCAGCAGGGGGAGGAGCCTCTGGTAATGGGTGCAGCAGGTGTGCAGAGCTGGGAACTCAGGTGCACAGAGATCTCACCACCAGAGCCCCTGAGAGATAGAAGAATACAGCAGGGGGAGGAGCCTCTGGTAATGGGTGCAGCAGGTGTGCAGAGCTGGGAGCTCAGGTGCACAGATATCTCACCACCAGAGCCCCTGAGAGATAGGAGAATCCAGCAGGGGGAGGAGCCTCTGGTAATGGGAGCAGCAGGGGGAGGAGCCTCTGGTAATGGGTGCAGCAGGTGTGCAGAGCTGGGAACTCAGGTGCACAGATATACAGAGATCTCACCACCAGATCCCCTGAGAGATAGGAGAATCCAGCAGGGGGAGGAGCCTCTGGTAATGGGAGCAGCAGGTGTACAGAGCTGGGAACTCAGGTGCACAGAGATCTCACCACCAGAGCCCTGAGAGATAGAAGAATCCAGCAGGGGGAGGAGCCTCTGGTAATGGGAGCAGCAGGTGGGCAGAGCTGGGAACTCAGGTGCACAGAGATCTCACCACCAGAGCCCCTGAGAGATAGAAGAATCCAGCAGGGGGAGGAGCCTCTGGTAATGGGTGCAGCAGGTGTGCAGAGCTGGGAACTCAGGTACACAGAGATCTCACCACCAGAGCCCCTGAGAGATAGAAGAATCCAGCAGGGGGAGGAGCCTCTGGTAATGGGTGCAGCAGGTGTGCAGAGCTGGGAACTCAGGTGCACAGAGATCTCACCACCAGATCCCTGAGAGATAGAAGAATCCAGCAGGGGGAGGAGCCTCTGGTAATGGGCGCAGCAGGTGTGCAGAGCTGGGAACTCAGGTGCACAGAGATCTCACCACCAGATCCCCTGAGAGATAGAAGAATCCAGCAGGGGGAGGAGCCTCTGGTAATGGGTGCAGCAGGTGTGCAGAGCTGGGAACTCAGGTGCACAGAGATCTCACCACCAGAGCCCCTGAGAGATAGAAGAATCCAGCAGGGGGAGGAGCCTCAGGTAATGGGTGCAGCAGGTGTGCAGAGCTGGGAACTCAGGTGCACAGAGATCTCACCACCAGATGCCTGAGAGATAGAAGAATCCAGCAGGGGGAGGAGCCTCTGGTAATGGGTGCAGCAGGGGGGGCAGAGCTGGGAACTCAGGTGCACAGAGATCTCACCACCAGAGCCCCTGAGAGATAGAAGAATCCAGCAGGGGGAGGAGCCTCTGGTAATGGGTGCAGCAGGTGGGCAGAGCTGGGAACTCAGGTGCACAGAGATCTCACCACCAGATCCCCTGAGAGATAGAAGAATCCAGCAGGGGGAGAAGCCTCTGGTAATGGGTGCAGCAGGTGTGCAGAGCTGGGAACTCAGGTGCACAGAGATCTCACCACCAGATCCCTGAGAGATAGAAGAATCCAGCAGGGGGAGGAGCCTCTGGTAATGGGTGCAGCAGGTGTGCAGAGCTGGGAACTCAGGTGCACAGAGATCTCACCACCAGAGCCCCTGAGAGATAGGAGAATCCAGCAGGGGGAGGGGCCTCTGGTAATGGGTGCAGCAGGTGTGCAGAGCTGGGAACTCAGGTGCACAGAGATCTCACCACCAGAGCCCCTGAGAGATAGGAGAATCCAGCATAGGGAGGAGCCTCTGGTAATGGGAGCAGCAGGTGTGCAGAGCTGGGAACTCAGGTGTACAGAGATCTCACCCCCAGATCCCCTGAGAGATAGAAGAATCCAGCAGGGGGAGGAGCCTCTGGTAATGGGTGCAGCAGGTGTGCAGAGCTGGGAACTCAGGTGTACAGAGATCTCACCACCAGAACCCTGAGAGATAGAAGAATCCAGCAGGGGGAGGAGCCTCTGGTAATGGGTGCAGCAGGTGTGCAGAGCTGGGAACTCAGGTGCACAGAGATCTCACCACCAGATCCCCTGAGAGATAGAAGAATCCAGCAGGGGGAGGAGCCTCTGGTAATGGGTGCAGCAGGTGTGCAGAGCTGGGAACTCAGGTGCACAGAGATCTCACCACCAGATGCCTGAGAGATAGGAGAATCCAGCAGGGGGAGGGGCCTCTGGTAATGGGTGCAGCAGGTGTGCAGAGCTGGGAACTCAGGTGTACAGAGATCTCACCACCAGATCCCCTGAGAGATAGGAGAATCCAGCAGGGGGAGGAGCCTCTGGTAATGGGCGCAGCAGGTGTGCAGAGCTGGGAACTCAGGTGCACAGAGATCTCACCACCAGAGTCCCTGAGAGATAGAAGAATCCAGCAGGGGCAGGAGCCTCTGGTAATGGGAGCAGCAGGTGGGCAGAGCTGGGAACTCAGGTGCACAGAGATCTCTCCACCAGATCCCTGAGAGATAGGAGAATCCAGCAGGGGGAGGAGCCTCTGGTAATGGGTGCAGCAGGTGTGCAGAGCTGGGAACTCAGGTGCACAGAGATCTCACCACCAGATCCCCTGAGAGATAGAAGAATCCAGCAGGGGGAGGAGCCTCTGGTAATGGGTGCAGCAGGTGTGCAGAGCTGGGAACTCAGGTGTACAGAGATCTCACCACCAGAACCCTGAGAGATAGAAGAATCCAGCAGGGGGAGGAGCCTCTGGTAATGGGTGCAGCAGGTGTGCAGAGCTGGGAACTCAGGTGCACAGAGATCTCACCACCAGATCCCCTGAGAGATAGAAGAATCCAGCAGGGGGAGGAGCCTCTGGTAATGGGTGCAGCAGGTGTGCAGAGCTGGGAACTCAGGTGCACAGAGATCTCACCACCAGATGCCTGAGAGATAGGAGAATCCAGCAGGGGGAGGGGCCTCTGGTAATGGGTGCAGCAGGTGTGCAGAGCTGGGAACTCAGGTGTACAGAGATCTCACCACCAGATCCCCTGAGAGATAGGAGAATCCAGCAGGGGGAGGAGCCTCTGGTAATGGGCGCAGCAGGTGTGCAGAGCTGGGAACTCAGGTGCACAGAGATCTCACCACCAGAGCCCCTGAGAGATAGAGGAATCCAGCAGGGGCAGGAGCCTCTGGTAATGGGAGCAGCAGGTGGGCAGAGCTGGGAACTCAGGTGCACAGAGATCTCTCCACCAGATCCCTGAGAGATAGGAGAATCCAGCAGGGGGAGGAGCCTCTGGTAATGGGTGCAGCAGGTGTGCAGAGCTGGGAACTCAGGTGCACAGAGATCTCACCACCAGATCCCCTGAGAGATAGAGGAATCCAGCAGGGGGAGGAGCCTCTGGTAATGGGTGCAGCAGGTGTCCAGAGCTGGGAACTGAGGTGCACAGAGATCTCACCACCAGAGCCCCTGAGAGATAGGAGAATCCAGCAGGGGGAGGAGCCTCAGGTAATAGGTGCAGCAGGTGTGCAGAGCTGGGAACTCAGGTGCACAGAGATCTCACCACCAGAGACCCTGAGAGATAGGAGAATCCAGCAGGGGGAGGAGCCTCTGGTAATGGGTGCAGCAGGTGTGCAGAGCTGGGAACTCAGGTGCACAGAGATCTCACCACCAGATCCCCTGAGAGATAGGAGGAGCCAGCATAGGGAGGAGCCTCTGGTAATGGGTGCAGCAGGTGTGCAGAGCTGGGAACTCAGAGGCACGGAGATCTCACCACCAGAGCCCCTGAGAGATAGGAGCATCCAGCAGGGGGAGGAGCCTCTGGTAATGGGAGCAGCAGGTGTGCAGAGCTGGGAACTCAGGTGCACAGAGATCTCACCACCAGATCCCTGAGAGATAGAAGAATCCAGCAGGGGGAGGAGCCTCTGGTAATGGGAGCAGCAGGTGTGCAGAGCTGGGAACTCAGGTGCACAGAGATCTCACCACCAGAGCCCCTGAGAGATAGAAGAATCCAGCAGGGGGAGGAGCCTCTGGTAATGGGTGCAGCAGGTGTGCAGAGCTGGGAACTCAGGTGCACAGAGATCTCACCACCAGATCCCCTGCGAGATAGGAGAATCCAGCAGGGGGAGGGGCCTCTGGTAATGGGTGCAGCAGGTGTGCAGAGCTGGGAACTCAGGAGCACAGAGATCTCACCACCAGAGCCCCTGAGATATAGAAGAATCCAGCAGGGGGAGGGGCCTCTGGTAATGGGTGCAGCAGGTGTGCAGAGCTGGGAACTCAGGTGCACAGAGATCTCACCACCAGATCCCCTGAGAGATAGAAGAATCCAGCAGGGGGAGGAGCCTCTGGTAATGGGCGCAGCAGGTGTGCAGAGCTGGGAACTCAGGTGCACAGAGATCTCACCACCAGATCCCTGAGAGATAGAAGAATCCAGCAGGGGGAGGAGCCTCTGGTAATGGGTGCAGCAGGTGTGCAGAGCTGGGAACTCAGGTGCACAGAGATCTCACCACCAGAGCCCCTGAGAGATAGAAGAATCCAGCAGGGGGAGGAGCCTCTGGTAATGGGTGCAGCAGGTGTGCAGAGCTGGGAACTCAGGTGCACAGAGATCTCACCACCAGATCCGCTGAGAGATAGAAGAATCCAGCAGGGGGAGGAGCCTCTGGTAATGGGTGCAGCAGGTGTGCAGAGCTGGGAACTCAGGTGCACCGAGATCTCACCACCAGAGCCCCTAAGGGATAGAAGAATCCAGCAGGGGGAGGAGCCTCTGGTAATGGGTGCAGCAGGTGTGCAGAGCTGGGAACTCAGGTGCACAGAGATCTCACCACCAGAGCCCCTGAGAGATAGAGGAATCCAGCAGGGGAGGAGCCTCTGGTAATGGGTGTAGCAGGTGTGCAGAGCTGGGAACTCAGGTGCACAGAGATCTCACCACCAGAGCCCTGAGAGATAGAAGAATCCAGCAGGGGGAGGAGCCTCTGGTAATGGGTGCAGCAGGTGTGCAGAGCTGGGAACTCAGGTGCACAGAGATCTCACCACCAGATCCCTGAGAGATAGAAGAATCCAGCAGGGGGAGGAGCCTCTGGTAATGGGTGCAGCAGGTGTGCAGAGCTGGGTACTCAGGTGCACAGAGATCTCACCACCAGAGCCCCTGAGAGATAGAAGAATCCAGCAGGGGGAGGAGCCTCTGGTAATGGGGGCAGCAGGTGTGCAGAGCTGGGAACTCAGGTGCACAGAGATCTCACCACCACATCCCTGAGATATAGAAGAATCCAGCAGGGGGAGGAGCCTCTGGTAATGGGTGTAGCAGGTGTGCAGAGCTAGGAACTCAGGTGCACAGAGATCTCACCACCAGATCCGCTGAGAGATAGAAGAATCCAGCAGGGGAGGAGCCTCTGGTAATAAGTGCAGCAGGTGTGCAGAGCTGGGAACTCAGGTGCACAGAGATCTCACCACCACATCCCTGAGATATAGAAGAATCCAGCAGGGGAGGAGCCTCTGGTAATGGGAGCAGCAGGGGTGCAGAGCTGGGAACTCAGGTGCACAGAGATCTCACCACCAGAGCCCCTGAGAGATAGAAGAATCCAGCAGGGGGAGGAGCCTCTGGTAATGGGTGCAGCAGGTGTGCAGAGCTGGGAACTTAGGTGCACAGAGATCTCACCACCAGAGCCCCTGAGAGATAGGAGAATCCAGCAGGGGAGGAGCCTCTGGTAATGGGAGCAGCAGGTGTGCAGAGCTGGGATCTCAGGTGCACAGAGATCTCACCACCAGAGCCCTGAGAGATAGTAGAATCCAGCAGGGGGAGGAGCCTCTGGTAATGGGTGCAGCAGGTGTGCAGAGCTGGGAACTTAGGTGCACAGAGATCTCACCACCAGAGCCCCTGAGAGATAGGAGAATCCAGCAGGGGAGGAGCCTCTGGTAATGGGAGCAGCAGGTGTGCAGAGCAAATTAATGCAAATTACCGCATAATTTACCGCGTGTGGTAAAACATGACTAAAATCCCCCAGAATTGCTAAATGTTGTTACCACATGTGGTAATTTGCTTAAGAACTCTTCCACAATTTAGGCCAAAGTGTCCAGGGGAGCAGTCCAATGGCTGAGCAGGACGCTGTGAGGGGACATGTTTGGATGTAGTGGTGACGTGTGGATGGTAAGCAGGTAGCTGTGAGGGGACATGTTTGGATGTAGTGGTGACGTGTGGATTGTGAGCAGGAAGCTGTGAGGGGACATGTTTGGATGTAGTGGTGACGTGTCGATGGTGAGCAGGTAGCTGTGATGGGACATGTTTGGATGTAGTGGTGACGTGTGGAGGATGAGCAGGAGTGTGTGAGGGGACATGTTTGGATGTAGTGGTGACGTGTGGATGGTAAGCAGGTAGCTGTGATGGGAAATGTTTGGATGTAGTGGTGAGGTGTGGAGGGTGAGCAGGAAGCTGTGATGGGACATGTTTGGATGTAGTGGTGAGGTGTGGAGGGTAAGCAGGAGTGTGTGATGGGAAATGTTTGGATGTAGTGGTGACGTGTGGATGGTAAGCAGGTAGCTGTGATGGGACATGTTTGGATGTAGTGGTGACGTGTGGATTGTGAGCAGGAAGCTGTGAGGGGACATGTTTGGATGTAGTGGTGACGTGTGGATGGTGAGCAGGTAGCTGTGATGGGACATGTTTGGATGTAGTGGTGACGTGTGGAGGATGAGCAGGAATGTGTGAGGGGACATGTTTGGATGTAGTGGTGACGTGTGGATGGTAAGCAGGTAGCTGTGATGGGAAATGTTTGGATGAAGTGGTGAGGTGTGAAGGGTGAGCAGGAAGCTGTGATGGGACATGTTTGGATGTAGTGGTGAGGTGTGGAGGGTAAGCAGGAGTGTGTGATGGGAAATGTTTGGATGTAGTGGTGACGTGTGGATGGTAAGCAGGTAGCTGTGATGGGACATGTTTGGATGTAGTGGTGACGTGTGGATTGTGAGCAGGAAGCTGTGAGGGGACATATTTGGATGTAGTGGTGAGGTGTGGAGGGTGAGCAGGTAGCTGTGATAGGACATGTTTGGATGTAGTGGTGAGGTGTGGAGGGTGAGCAGGATTGTGTGAGGGGACATGTTTGGATGTAGTGGTGACGTGTGGAGGTTGAGCAGGACGCTGTGAGGGGACATGTTTGGATGTAGTGGTGACGTGTGGAGGGTGAGCAGGAGTGTGTGATCGGACATGTTTAGATGTAGTGGTGACGTGTGGATGGTGAGCAGGAAGCTGTGATGGGACATGTTTGGATGTAGTGGTGACGTGTGGATGGTGAGCAGGAAGCTGTGAGGGGACATATTTGGATGTAGTGGTGAGGTGTGGAGGGTGAGCAGGAAGCTGTGAGGGACATGTTTGGATGTATTGATGACTGATCCTCTCCTTCCTCTCCTCAGGTTCTTCTCGGGAAGCAAGGACCTCTTCCCAGGCTTCCCCCTCCCCAATGGTGCCTCAGAGGTGTCTGTGGAGCTGGAGAGGCCGGTGTCGCAGCACTGCCATGGCCAGACGTTTCCCTCAGACAACCAGCACAAGCTCCAGGCCCGGAGGAAGCTCTACTTCGCTTGCATTATCTGCTTCATCTTCATGATTGGCGAGGTGGCAGGTGAGCAGATCTCTGACTTCTATCTATAGGTGAGGAACCTCGTCCATCCTGTGACCCTTCTGTCTTCTTCCAGGGGGCTACCTTGCCCATAGCTTGGCCATCATGACGGATGCAGCCCATCTCCTCACTGACCTGGGCAGTATGTGTGTCAGTATCTTCTCCTTGTGGATGTCCACAAGGCCTCCAACCAAGAACATGACCTTTGGCTGGCATCGCTCTGGTGAGTGGAGAATGATGGGACTCACTGATGGTTCAGGCTGGGGCACTTGTACTTCACCAGTGTCGGGGAGACCATGTATCTCCACCTTGGCCGGATACCAGAACATGAGTCTTAGGCCAGAGTGCACTTTCTTGGGGTGTAGGGTGGCCAAATTTCCAATTAAAAATAATTAGGGCTTCCAGGACAGATAGGGTTCTGTCTTCCAGGAGGGGTGGGGCTATGTCTTCTAGGAAGGCTGGGGGGTTGTCTTTCAGGATGAGTGGGCCTCTGTCATCTAGGAATGGTGTGGTTTGTCTTCCAGGAAGGGTGGGGCTCTGTCTTTTGGGAGTGGTGGGGTTCTGCCTTCCATGAGGGGTGGGGCTCTGTCTGGCTGGGGGGGGGGTTGTCTTTCAGGAGTAGTGGGCCCCTGTCATCTAGGAATGGTGGGGGTCTGTCTTCCAGGACGGGTGGGCCTCTGTCTTTTGGGAGTGGTGGGGTTCTGCCTTCCATGAGGGGTGGGGCTATGTCTTCCAGGAAGAGTGAGGGGTCTGTCTTTCAGGATGAGTGGGCCTCTGTCATCTAGGAATGGTGGGGGTCTGTCTTCCAGGATGGGTGGGCCTCTGTCTTTCGGGAGGGGTGGGGCTATATCTTCCCAGGAGGGGTTGGGCTCTGTCTTCCAGGAGAGGTGGGGCTCTGTCTTCCAGGATGGGTGGGGCTACATCTTCCAGGAGGGGTGGGCAGGCCCCCTCACAGGAGCCTATAGGCACAGATTTCCTGGCACCTTAGACCTCACCCATCATGAACTTGCAAACAACCGCTGAACTACACCTTTCCATCTTCAGGCGCCTGTTGGCACGCGCCTACAGTGCCTTAGGGTAAATCTGGCCCTGGGGGTGGGGCTCTGTCTTTCAGAAAGGGGTGGGGGTGTCTTTCAGGAGGGGTGGGGCTCTGTCTTCCAGGAGAGGCGGGTCATTGTAACACCTCCATATTTTTTGCATTAGAATTCTTATGCTTTACAGGTGAGCTGTGTGTGGATTTGTGTCACTGATCACATGACTTATCACATGACACTTCTCTCTGCAGAGATTCTGGGGGCGCTGGCGTCTGTCCTCTCCATCTGGATAGTGACCGGGGTGCTGGTGTACCTGGCCTTCGCCCGCATCATCAACAATGACTACGACATAGACGGGCACGTCATGCTGATCACCTCCGGCTGTGCCGTGGTCGTCAACGTCATGTGAGTCCCCCCCCCCAACTATTATCAGGGTGTCAGGCTTGTCTGGTCAATGACTATAGGTCAGGCTGTATGCCCATATAAGTGACCCAGAGCCCAGCCCGTAACACCTGCGCATACTCCTATCTAACATAATACTGCAATACACCCTGCAGGCAGATGTAGCATACAGACTGACAGATAGTAATTCACCAACAGAACCCCATAACTCTAGCAATGCAATGGGCACAGTATTCACAAGTATATGTATGTAGTCACCTGAGGCCTGGAGGATGAGACAATCCAGACGAATGAGTCAGATGACTGCAGAGATAGATGTTCCAGAAAGGCAAGGCAGTCCAGATAATACTTCCAGAGATAGCGTAGTCAAAGCAAGCAGAGGTCAGTCCAGGCAGCATTCATGCAAGTAGAGTTGAGCCGAAATTTTCGTAATTTCGCATTACTATAATTACGCATGCGAAATTTGCGATTACGATGCGAAATTACGGTAGCGTAATTGCCATTAAAATCGTAATTGAAAATACCGTAAGCGTAATTTTCAACGCGTAATTTCGCGTTTCGTTCATGCCGTAATTTCGCATTAAACGCTACCGTAATTTCGCGTTAAACCGTAACGCTCCGTATAATGTAAAAAAGCCGCCGACTTTAAGGGTTAATAGCAAAGCCCCCTTAAATGCCAAGAGCCTCAAATTTGGAGAATATATTAAGGAGATCAGAAGGAATAAGAGGAAATTTTTTTTTTTCAAAAAGACCTTATAGTTTTTGAGAAAATCGATCTTAAAGTTTCAAAGGAAAAATGTAAACATTTAAAAACCCGCCGACTTTAACGGTTAATAGCAAAGCCTGCTTAAAGTTTAGGAACACCAAATTCCCAGGGTATATTAAGGGGATCAGTGGGAATAAGAGGAAAAAATTTTTTTTCAAAAAGACCTTCTAGTTTTTGAGAAAATCGATTTTTAAGTTTCAAGGGCGAAAATGTCTTTTAAATGCGGAAAATGTCAGTTTTTTTTGCACTGGTAACAATAGTGTATTATTTTCATAGATTCCCCCAAGTGGGAAGAGTTTTACTTACTCCGTTCTGAGTGTGGGAAATATAAAAAAAAAAACGACGTGGGGTCCCCCCTCCCAGACCTCTTTAACTCCTTGTCCCCCATGCAGGCTGGGATAGCCAGAATGCGGAGCACCGGCCGCGTGGGGCTCCGCACCCTGACTATACCAGCCCGCATGGTCCATGGATTGGGGGGGGCTCGGAAGGGGAGGGGCAGCCAAGCTTTCCCCTCCCCCTCCGAGCCCTTGTCCAATCCAAGGACAAGGGGCTCTTCTCCACCTCCGATGGGCGGTGGAGGTGGAGGCCGCGATTTCCTGGGGGGGGGGGTTCATGGTGGAATCTGGGAGTCCCCTTTAAAAAGGGGTCCCCCAGATGCCCACCCCCCCTCCCAGGAGAAATGAGTATAGAGGTACTTGTACCCCTTACCCATTTCCTTTAAGAGTTAAAAGTAAATAAACACACAAACACTTAGAAAAAGTATTTTAATTGAACAAAAAACATAACCACGAAAAAAGTCCTTTAATATTCTTAATTAACCATTAATACTTACCTGTCCCTTTAAATAAATGATCCCTCGAAATAGCCTCGGAAATGTTCTATCAGTTACAATGTTCTGATTTGAAGGAACCCCATTGGTCTGCTATGGACCAATGGGGCTCCTTGGAGCCCAAATTCAAAGATGCTTAGAGAGCTCTGAGCTATATAGCTCAGAGCTCTGTCGGGTCTGTGCAGCGCAGACGCGTATGCGGCGGCTGAGCGGCGAGTGACGTCGGGTGCGGCGTAGTTACAATGTAACAAAGTTGTTACATTGTAATAACTTTGTTACATTGTAACTGATAGAACATTTCCGAGGCTATTGCGAGGGATCATTTATTTAAAGGGACAGGTAAGTATTAATGGTTAATTAAGAATATTAAAGGACTTCTTTCGTGGTTATGTTTTTTGTTCAATTAAAATACTTTTTCTAAGTGTTTGTGTGTTTATTTACTTTTAACTCTTAAAGGAAATGGGTAAGGGGTACAAGTACCTCTATACTCATTTCTCCTGGGAGGGGTGGGTGGGCATCTGGGGGACCCCTTTTTAAAGGGGACTCCCAGATTCCACCATGAAACCCCCCCCCCCCCCAGGAAATCGCGGCCTCCACCTCCACCGCCCATCGGAGGTGGAGAAGAGCCCCTTGTCCTTGGATTGGACAAGGGCTCGGAGGGGGAGGGGAAAGCTTGGCTGCCCCTCCCCTTCCGAGACCCCCCAATCCATGGACCATGCGGGCTGGTATAGTTAGGGTGCGGAGCCCCACGCGGCCGGTGCTCCGCATTCTGGCTATCCCAGCCTGCATGGGGGACAAGGGGTTAAAGAGGTCTGGGAGGGGGGACCCCACGTCGTTTTTTTTTATATTTCCCACACTCAGAACGAAGTAAGTAAAACTCTTCCCACTTGGGGGAATCTATGAAAATAATACACTATTGTTACCTGTGCAAAAAAAACCTGACATTTTCCGCATTTAAAAGACATTTTTGCCCTTGAAACTTAAAAATCGATTTTCTCAAAAACTATAAGGTCTTTTTGGAAAAAAAAAATTCCTCTTATTCCCACTGATCCCCTTAATATACCCTGGGAATTTGGTGTTCCTAAACTTTAAGCAGGCTTTGCTATTAACCGTTAAAGTCGGCGGCTTTTTTATATTATACGGAGCGTTACGGTTTAATGCGAAATTACGGCATGAACAAATACCCATTGTAATGCGAAAATTACGCGAAAATTACGCTTACGCGAAATTTCGCGAAATCCTTCTTCATTACGATTATGTACTTACGGCCATAATCGTAATTACACTAATTACGCGAAATTTCGCGAAATCGTAATTACGTCATTACGCTCATCTCTACATGCAAGTCCGTGTCCAAGCAGAGGTCAATTCAGGCAGATAGCAAGCGTAGTCCAGGTACAAGAGCAAGGTTGGCAACAGGAAATCCAGTAGAGATAAGCGTAGTCAGGATACCAGGCAGTAGTTGGCAACAGGAATCAATCAGAGGATAAGCGTGGTCAGAATACAAGGCAGTAATCGGCAACAGCAATCAATCAGATAGTGAGTGCATACCCAGCAACAAGCCACAGCTAATGCTATCACGGGCGATGACTGGGGGCGCTCACTGAGTTTAAATACAAGAGCTAACCAATCAACACAAAGCAGAATTGAAACTTAACCATGTCAGCTGATCAGCTGACACGTAGGCACATGTGAACTACTGTTTACATCTGCGGAGCGCCACTGGTAACACGTCCTCCGCTTATCCAATGGCGTCTGAGAGCCACCCTGCGCTCCAGTGACGTCAGCAGCTCGCCGCAACCCGGAAATCTGAGCTGCAGCCCGGGTCTCGGCGTTCTGTCACCGCACACATGCTGAGGATCTTACAGGAGTGGACTCTGGACACTCCAACCTAGGTTTACCAGGAATATTCTCGTAAAACTCTTTCATTGCTAAATCAGCATGTACCTGTTTAGCAGGAACCCAAGATTAGGGATGGTCGCTAGATTCCGCGGAATTAAGAATTCCGCGATTCCGGCCGGAATTTGGTGATTCCGTTCCGTTGTGATAGAACGGAATTGCTATATCACTATGGCGGAATTTCGCTGAAAAATTTGAATTAAAATTCCGCAGAATTTTACGGAATGCTAATTTTTTTTTCCCACCAGACTAGTTTCTACTTAATAATAAGAATTTCTGCTCAACAGACTTCCTTATTTCCTCCCTTTTTCCCTCCTCCCTTCTCCTCCGGAGGAGGGACTTGTCTTCCAGGGAATTTTAGGATTTCAAAAGCCAGCTTACATACATTGGCCAGGAATCGAACCCAGGCCTACCGCTTGGTAGGCTGCTATCCTAACCATTATACCACCAACACAACACACAACAATGCTACATGCTGAAGCCAGCCTAGCACGTACCATTATGATATATCCAAGAGAAAAATGAGCTTGCTTAGGGATTTGTAGGATGTCAAAAGCCAACTCACATACATTGGCCAGGAATCGAACCCAGGCCTACCACTTGGTCGGCAGCTATCCTCACCATTATACCACCAACGCTACTTCTGAAACTTCTTGGAGCAGACTTACTTCCTCCCTCCAAAAGACACACATACATCCCCATAAAATCATTCAACAGCAACTGCATGCACAGTCTTTGTGGTACACAGTCTCTGTGGCACAACTGGTTAGCGCGTTTGGCTGTTAACTGAAAGGTTGGTGGTTCAAGCCCACCCTGGCATGGTCAGGAACCGGCCCGCGGCACGCCTGCGTATACGGTTCCCGACTGTGGGTTTGACCAGATCAAGCGGGGAGCAGCCTTATTCAAGCTACAAACAAGGCTGGGACCCCTCAAACACTTCCCACTGCCACCACTAGCCGTTGCTAGACACGTCCACTCAGCTGTCGAGTGCTCAACACGCAATCTGCGTTTTCGTATTTGGGTCAGCTTTGCACTTTAGGCCGAATACGAGAACGCCACGCACCCACACACAGTTGCAATCTTACACTGTAGTGAAGCAAAACCACTAACAGTCATTCCGAACGATACTGTTAGACTTCCCACTCGGCTGTCGAGCGCAGAAGTGCCCCATACACACAATGCAATTACAATCTCATACGGTAGTGTTGCTCAATCATACAATCAGGCATGGACTTAGTTACACTTCAGTCTCTTCTAGGCTATGAGTGTTAGTTTAGTACAGCAGAAGTCAATCTTATTAAATAACAATTTAATATTCCAGAAAAAAATGGAACAATGCAGAAAATACTATATACAAAAGATGTACAAAAAAACAAAATAAAAAAGTTACAAAGTAAAAGTTACAAGATACACACAAGACAAGTTGCCAAAAATAAAAATGGAATAAACGTAAAGTGAACTTTTACCATCGCAAATGTCCAACCGTGGAGAGACACGGATTTACCGATTTCCTCGGGATCATCTCTAGCGATGAGCTACTCTCGGGAGAAGATAATTTTTAGGTATCTGGCCCTGCTTTTTATACTGGGATATACGCCTGGAGGCTGCAACTTCCTTGGAAAGGGGAGGAACTAGTTTTAATTAACTTTCCAGACAATTCCCCTCTCCCCATCTCTAATTTCCACAGGTAAAAGTGTATTTTAGCACATACATGAAAAGACTTCCCTAGTCCAAGTTACAGGTGACAAACACATTGTTGACAGTATTTCCTAGCCGATCAAAGGAAAGGATACGGCTGCTATTGGCCTGATTAGCCATCTCCTAATTAGAGGCTGGGTAGACAGTCCCTAATTGCAGAGATTTCCTATCTCCCAATAGATGTAATTTACAGGATATAGTTTGCACCTCCACCAATAATTTAATTTCCTCACAATGAAATAGTGTTTAACACACATGTCAAACGTTTGGTGAGGAGGCTCTTCCTGGCTAGTCTAGAGTTCTTCACAATGCTTTAACAGCCTTCATCAACAGAAGTGTAAATGTTTCAGCTGTCAATGACTTCAAAGCTTCAGCTCCAGATAAGGTGGAACAAAACCCTTCACTTCTGCCATTGTCTGATTAACCCCAGCTCTATTCACTGAAGTCCGCTTTAGATGCAAATGTAGTACAGCCAGATGACAATCGCTTCAAAGCAGAATACACATGTGAGACATAGCAGACAAACAAGATGGCAGTTACCTCTAATATCATGACCATATATAAATAGTCGCCATGTCCTGCGTATTACTGTACATATCGTCATCACCACATATATTGCCTGTGAAATTCTGCCGATATCCGTTGATGGTTTTAAGCTGAAAATTCAGTTCAATAGCATCAAGTCCTAGAGGGAGAGAGAGAGAGAGAGAGAGAGAGCTCATTTTTCTCTTGGGTATATCACAATTGTAGTGTGTTGTGTTGGTGGTATAATGGTATAAAGCGGTAGGCCTGGGTTAGATTCCTGGCCAATGTATGTGAGTTGGCTTTTGACATCCTACAATTCCCTAAGCAAGCTCATTCCCTAAGCAAGGTGGTATAGTGGTGAGGAGAGCTGCCTACCAAGCACTAGACCTGGGTTCGATTCCCGGCCAATGTATGTAAGCTGGCTTTTGAAATCCTACAATTCCCTGGAAGACAAGACCCTCCTCCGGAGGAGGAGGGAAGGGGGCAAGAAGGGAGGAAGAGAGAAAGGACTAAGGGAACAGCCAATAGGTTCTATGGGCTACCATTTAGCATAAAGAAGGTTCCATTTGCGATTAGTTTAATTTTTCCGCCGGAATCTGGAATTCTGCGGAATTTCGCAAAAATCCGGCGGAATTTTCAAAGCGAAGGAATGAAGTGCTGGCGCAATCCGCGAATTCCGGCGGAACGGAATTTGCTCTTTCCAATCATCCCTACCCAAGATCTCTCCTCTGGTCCATATCCCTTCCAATCGATTAAGAATTGTAATGAATTTCTCAGAAAACGGGAATCAAGAATTCTCTTCACACCAAATTCTTGTTCACCATCGACTTCCATGGGTGGAGGGGGTGGCTCTGAAGTATTATAATTAACCGTAGATTTCAAAAGAGAAACATGAAAGTAGCACAGCAGTGAGGAAAAAAGGACTGGCACTAGATGTTAACAGAAAGGCATAGGTCCGCTTCACCGGATTCTGTATTCATAGCATGCACGTGCACCTCGGAACAAAGCACTGTGATATGGCAAAAAGGAAAATGAAGGCACTGAGCTTGCAAAAGATATTCCTTTAATCCACGGTGGGAAGACACATCAGGGTATACAGTGGGGGTGAGGGAGGCCTCCCTCACCCCCACTGTATACCCTGATGTGTCTTCCCACCGTGGATTAAAGGTATATCTTTTGCAAGCTCAGTGCCTTCATTTTCCTTTTTGCCGGGAAACATGAAAGTAGTTAACCCCTGTAATGGATTTGGGCAATTTGACTCGATAAGTAACCCTCCACCACTGGATATGGAGCAATAAACCTGGGTCCTAGCTTAGCAGAAGTCTGGCGTAATGGAATGTAACGGGTTGAGATCCATACCAAATCCCCAGGCATGAATTCATCCTCAACAGTTCGGTGCATATCAGAGAACAATTTCTGGGTATTTACAGCATTCCTAATGTTATTCTGCACTTGTTTCCAGATTTGATTACATCTTGAGGACCATTCCTCAAGCTCAGGAAGATTGGAAATACCAGAAAGTGCATTAAACTTACGGTTAGAACCATAAATGATCTGAAAAGAGACATCTTTGTAGAACTATTAATCTGATTGTTCATAGCAAACTCAACAAAAGGCAAAAACTGAACCCATTCCTCTTGTCAATCTGAAACAAAACATCTCAAAAATTGTTCCAAAGACTGATTCATCCTTTCAGTTTGTCCATTGGACTCAGGATGAAAACCAGAGGAAAATGACAACGAAACTCCTAATTTGTTACAAAAAGCACGTCAACACTGAGAAACAAATTGCACCCCCCTATCAGATGCAATGTTTTCAGGAATACCATGGATTTTAAAAATATTCTCAACTAAAATCTGGGCTAATACCTTAGCCGATGGGAGTTTAGGAAGAGGTTCAAAATGAGTCATCTTACTAAACCTGTCCACCACTACCCAAATGACAGTTTTACCATGGGAAACTGGAAGATCAACCACAAAATCCATGGATATGTGTGACCAGGGTTTCTCAGGAATGGGTAAGGGTAACAGAGTACCTTGAGGTGCAACACGTGCAACCTTACTTCGGGCACAAACAGAACATGATTTAACAAAAGCATCAACATCCTTACTGAGAGAGGGCCACCAAACATCCCTTAGATGTCCTTTTAACCCCGGGATGACCGGCAGATTTACACTCATGAAATTGTGTAAAGACTATTTCTCGAAGGTCACAAGGAATAAACAACTTCTCAGGCCGTTTATCCCGAGGTGCCTGTTTTTGAATTTTGAGCAACTGGTTGGAAAGGTCAGGAGACAATTTACAAGCAGAGATAAGATAGGAATTATAGGTACAGGATCCATGTTGACATTTTCTTTCTCAAAACATCTCGAAAAAGCATTAGCCTTGATGTTTTTTGAGCCAGGTTTATAAGTGATACAAAAATTGAACCTGGAGAAGAACAATGCCCAACGGGCTTGTCGAGAATTTAATCAGTTGGCATTTTCAATGTATTCAAGGTTCTTATGATCGGTATAAATTGTCACAGGATTCTCTGCTCCTTCCAACCAATGTCTCCATTCTTCTAGAGCCAATTTGAAGGCTAATAACTCTGTGTTCCCAATGTCATCATCTCTTTCTGAGGGAGAAAACTTCCGAGAGAAAAATGCACAAGGATGTAGCTGCTCGGGACTGCCAGAAAGCTGAGACAGGACTGCCCCAACTCCCACCACAGATGCATCTACCTCTATAATGAAAAACTTTTGAATGTCACGATGAACCAGAACTGGGGCAGAACAAAAGCCTGTTTTAACTCTTCAAAAGCCGTAACATCCTTAGAGCTCCAACCGGAAGGATCTGCCCTTTTTTTTGTGAGATCCGTCAGAGGAGCGACTTTTAGCACAGAAATTACTAATGCATTTCATGTAAAAATTAGCAAAACCCAAAAAACGTTGTAAAGGTTTAAAGAGAACCAGAGAGGAAGCACCCTCATGTATTTTATTACATTTATCAGTGGGAACATGACAGTAAACACCTACCCTGCTTTTAGTTTTATTCTTCTCTGCTTAATAATCTGTGTGATAAGAATCCCTGGACCCTGACTGAGTCAGTCGAGGTTTGACCTGGAATCATTATAGCTGAGTCACTCTTCTGTGGAGTGTTTTCAAGCCCAAGCCTTCCCCCTCCTGGCTCAGATTTCCTGCTTTACATACTGAGAGCTCTGATGACATTGGAGGGGTTGCTGCTGCAGGAAAAATCTCTGAAACAGACAAGTGTGGCTGTGTGATCTGTGTGCTCTGTCTGTGCAGCCAGTCATCATTATTATCTACTGTATGCAGTTTCATTACTATGAGAGACACTTCCTACAGGCAGCCACACAGCATACCAGAATATGAAGTTGAAAGCACACAGATGAAATGCTGCAGCAGCAGCCCTGCTTGTCTATAGTCTCTAGACAGCACATCCAGAACACCTCATAACCTGGAAGCAGAAGGTATATGAGCCGGCGGCCATATTGGATATTTCCTGGAGCAATAATGGATAAAAAGCACTCAAAAAGTCACACCAGAGTGGCAAAATTATCGGGTAGAGCATTTATTCTTTACAAGCTATCAACTGATATGTTTATTTTGTGTGAATCGTTCATCTCTGGTTCCCTTTAAGACTGTTAGGCTGAGGCCATTCTAAGACCGCCTTGACTTTTTCCTGATCCATGGTCAGACCAGTATCAGATATCACATAACCCAGAAATGTGACTTGTTTTACCTCAGAGATACATTTATTAGCACACAGGAAGAAGAAAAGATCAATATATCATCAAGATAAACAACCATAAATTTTCCAAGGAACTCACGAAAAATATCATTAGCAAAGAGCTGAAACACCGCAGGGGCATTACACAGCCTAAAAGGCATAACCAAATACTCATAGTGACCATCTTTAGTATTAAAGGCAGTCTTCCATTCATCATTCTCTCTGATGCGAATAAGGTTATAAGCACCTCTAAGGTCCAACTTAGAGAAGATTTTAGCACCCACGACCTGTGAAAACAAATCATCAATCAAAGGCAGTGGATAATGATTTTTTACAGTAACCTTATTCAACCCCCTGTAATCAATACAAGGTCTTAAACCACCATCTTTTTTCCTCTACAAAAATTAACCCTGCACAAGCTGTTGAGGAAGAGGTTCTGATGAACCCCTATTGTAAATTGTCCTGGATATACTCCATTATGGCCTTCTCTTCTGGTCTAATCAGATTGTAAAGACGACCACGAGGAGGCGTACTTCCAGAGAGAAGATGCATAGCACAATCATAAGGCCTATGAGGGGGTAACTCATCATCTGCTGCTTTTGGAGAAAACACATCTGCAAATCTATATATATAAAATCAGATGTATGTATGCAGGGGTCTAGTCCTGGGAAAAGAAGTGAGTGGACTCACTTGGAGAACTCCTGCGCGGCACGGCAAAAATGGGCGTGGTCAAGCACACCGTGGGCATGGTCATGGGTGGGGCCAAATATACATGACCTTAGCAGTGATGTAAAAGGTCTGCCGAGGAAGTTTGAGCTCTGCCGTAGTGTATCCCCCAAAAATAGATGTAATCTGACAGCATTTCACCAAAAAGACACATAATCTGGTAGAAGTTCCTCCAAAATACAGATAATATGGAAGTGGTTCCCCCAAAATAGACAATGTGGCAGCAGCAGTTCCACCAACATACACATGACATAATCTGGCAGCTGTTCCCCAAAATACGCTAAACCTGGCAGCGGATCACCCAAAATACATGTAACACCCAAAGGACATATAATCTGGCAGTAGTGGTCCCCTAAACATACACAATCTGGCAGCAGTTCCACAAAATACACGTAATCTGGCAGCAGCCGTTCCCCTAACGTACACATAATCTGGCAGCTGTTCCCCAAAATACATAACAGCGGTTCCACAAAAATGCAGATAATCTGACAGCAGTTCCCCCAAAATAGGTACCCCAGGTAGCCAGGTCTATAGGGTTCCCCAGTATAAGTAGCCATGAGTATAGTAGTCCCCAGTATATGTAGCCAGAGGTAAAGTTGCCTAGTATATGTAGCCAGGGGTATATGTGCCCAGTATATGTAGCCAGAGGTATAGTTGCCTAGTATATGTAGCCAGGGGTATATGTGCCCAGTATATGTAGCCAGTGGGATATGTCCCCAGTATATGTAGGCAGGGGTATATGTCCCCAGTATATGTAGGCAGGGGTATATGTCCCCAGTATATGTAGCCAGGGGTATATATGCCCAGTATATGTAGGTAGGGGTATATGTGCCCAGTATATGTAGCCAGGGGTATATGTGCCCAGTATATGTAGCCAGAGGTATAGTTGCCTAGTATATGTAGCCAGGGGTATATGTGCCCAGTATATGTAGCCAGAGGTATAGTTGCCTAGTATATGTAGCCAGGGGTATATGTGCCCAGTATATGTAGCCAGTGGGATATGTCCCCAGTATATGTAGGCAGGGGTATATGTCCCCAGTATATGTAGGCAGGGGTATATGTCCCCAGTATATGTAGCCAGGGGTATATATGCCCAGTATATGTAGGTAGGGGTATATGTGCCCAGTATATGTAGCCAGGGGTATATGTGCCCAGTATATGTAGCCAGAGGTATAGTTGCCTAGTATATGTAGCCAGGGGTATATGTGCCCAGTATATGTAGCCAGAGGTATAGTTGCCTAGTATATGTAGCCAGGGGTATATGTGCCCAGTATATGTAGCCAGTGGGATATGTCCCCAGTATATGTAGGCAGGGGTATATGTCCCCAGTATATGTAGGCAGGGGTATATGTCCCAAGTATATGTAGCCAGGGGTATATATGCCCAGTATATGTAGGTAGGGGTATATGTGCCCAGTATATGTAGCCAGGGGTATATGTGCCCAGTATATATAGGCAGGGGTATATGTGCCTAGTATATATAGCCAGTGGGATATGTGCCCAGTATATATAGCCAGTGGGATATGTGCCCAGTATATATAGGCAGAGGTACATGTGCCCAGTATATGTAGCCAGTGGGATATGTCCCCAGTATATGTAGTCAGGGGTATATGTGCCCAGTATATATAGGCAGGGGTAAATGTGCCCAGTATATATAGGCAGGGGTATATGTGCCCAGTATATATAGCCAGTGGGATATGTGCCCAGTATATAGAGCCAGTGGGATATGTGCCCAGTATATATAGACAGAGGTATATGTGCCCAGTATATGAAGCCAGTAGGATATGTGCCCAGTATATGTAGGCAGGGGTATATGTGCCCAGTATATGTAGGCAGGGGGTATATGTGCCCAGTATATGTAGTCAGGGGTATATGTGCCCAGTATATACAGGCAGGGGTAAATGTGCCCAGTATATATAGGCAGGGGTATATGTGCCCAGTATATATAGCCAGTGGGATATGTGCCCAGTATATAGAGCCAGTGGGATATGTGCCCAGTATATATAGACAGAGGTATATGTGCCCAGTATATGAAGCCAGTAGGATATGTGCCCAGTATATGTAGGCAGGGGTATATGTCCCCAGTATATGTAGCCAGGGGTATATGTGCCCAGTATATGTAGCCAGGGGTATAACCCAGTAAATGTAGGCAGGGGGTATATGTGCCCAGTATATGTAGGCAGGGGGTATATGTGCCCAGTATATGTAGGCAGGGGGTATATGTGCCCAGTATATGTAGGCAGGGGTATATGTGCCCAGTATATGTAGCCAGGGGTATAACCCAGTAAATGTAGGCAGGGGGTATATGTGCCCAGTATATGTAGGCAGGGGGTATATGTGCCCAGTATATGTAGGCAGGGGGTATATGTGCCCAGTATATGTAGGCAGGGGGTATATGTGCCCAGTATATGTAGGCAGGGGGTATATGTGCCCAGTATATGTAGGCAGGGGTATATGTGCCCAGTATATGTAGGCAGGGGGTATATGTGCCCAGTATATGTAGGCAGGGGGTATATGTGCCCAGTATATGTAGGCAGGGGTATATGTGCCCAGTATATGTAGTCAGGGGTATATGTCCCCAGTATATGTAGCCAGGGGTATATGTCCCCAGTATATGTAGCCATGGGGTATGTGTCCCCAGTATATGTAGCCAGGGGTATATGTGCCCAGTATATGTAGGCAGGGGGTATATGTGCCCAGTATATGTAGCTAGGGGTATATATGCCCAGTATATGTAGGCAGGGGGTATATGTACCCAGTATATGTAGGCAGGGGTATATGTGCCCAGGTAGCCAGGTGTGCCCCCAGCAGGAGGGGAGCAGCGCAGAGAAGGAGAGCTATGGGGACAGCGGGGATGGGCGGAAAGTCTCCGCCCACTTTCGCCGCCGGGCCTGACACTTCAAAACACTTGAGGGGAGAGGAAGGAAGGGGAGCACGAAGGTGAGGGATGGGGGGGGAGATGTCCGCCCATCCCCGCTGTCCCGATAGCTCTCCTTCTCTGCTCTGCTCCCCTCCACACAAGCCAGGGTGGACGGCGTCCACGCTGAAGAAAAAGTGGGTGGACGCTGTACACCCGCGTCCACGCAGGACTCGACCCCTGTATGTATGTATGTATGTATGTATGTATGTGCCACGATCACTCGAAAACGCCTTGACCGATTTGAATGAAACTTGGTATACAGATCCCTCACTACCTGGGATGATATGTTCTGGGGGTCTCGCGCTCCCCCCTGCACACCTGGGCGGAGCTACAAACAGCAAATCAGATTTCACTCATTCAAGTCAATGGGAAAAATGTAAAAGGCTGCCGTTCTCACAGTAATCAAGCCAGAGTCCCCACACTTGCCACATTTGGTCACTTGGTGACCAAAGTTACAAATTCAGGAAAAGTGGGTGGAGCATAAAACAGCCAATCAAATTTCAGCCACTAATTTTCAAAGGGAAAATGTTAACTGCTGCCATTCTTAACGGCAGGGGTCTCAAACTTTGCACAGTTGGTCACTGAGTGAATGGGATTAACATTTGGGAAAGTGGGTGGAGCCTACAACAGCCAATCAAAATTCACCTATTGATTTTCAAGGGGAATATTTAAACTGCTGCCATTCTTACACTGTTAATGGCAGAGACTTCAAACTTGCTACAGTCAGTCATTGGGTGACTGGGGTTCAAATTCACTAAAGGGGCGGAGCCACAAACAGCCAATCAGATTTCTTTGCTGGATAAACTGCTTCCATTCTTACATTTTTAATGCCAGGAACGCGAAGGCTTATAAACTTGGTCATTGAGTGACTGTGTGTCGAGGTTACAAAAAGTGGGTGGATTCAAAAACAAATTTCACAGGGAAAATATAAACTGCAGCCATTCTTACACTCTTAATGGCAGGGATCTCAAACATTGCCCAGTTGCTCACTTGGTGAATGGGATTAATATTCAAGAAAATGGGTGGAGCCTTCAACAGCCAATCAAATTATGCAGGAGAACAGAGGCGCCAAAAGGATAAAAGGAAGCTAAATGAGCTTTAAAACCAAATTCTTGGTAAATAGAGGAGGTAGTGGTGGACTTACCTCCTCCAAGTAGACACACAACGACTGTAGTAAAGACAGTCAATATATTTTATTTATGAACCCCAAATATGCAACGCGTTTCGCAGGTTTGATCCCGCTTCATCAGGCAATAACAATGGAGCAATAGCATATGTGGTCAGTAGAAGAGCCTGGCACCTCTATATTGACTGTCTTTACTACAGTCGTAGGAGATAAGTCCACCACTACCTCCTCTAATTACCAAGAATTTGGTTTTTAAGCTTATTTAGCTTCCTTTTATCCTTTTGGCGCCTCTGTTCTCCTGCATAATATTGAGGCCACCCTGGGTGGAGGGTTGAACCCCCTTTTTCTCATCTACAGAGAGCGACTTCTTATTCCTGAGTGGGGTCAGGAAAATCTCCCCACCTGCCTTTACAGTGGTTGCCTAATGGTAACCCTGGTTTGTGAGTATTAATATTTACTCTATCTAGTAACCATTTACCAGTACATATTACACTAGTGGGGCTCTTGGTGTTCCTTGTTTTTAACAGCCAATCAAAATTCACCTATTGATTTTCAAGAGGAATATTTACATTGCTTCCAATCCTATACTTTTAATGGCAGAAGCCTCAAACCTGGTACAGTGGGTCACTGGGTGACAGGGGTTCAAATTCTGGATATAGGGATATAGGGCGGAGCCACAAACAGCCAATCAGATTTGTTTAATTTCTATGCAAATATACAAATTATTGACACCAAGGACCCCAAAGCTCACAAACTTGGTCATTGAGTGTGTCAAGGTTAGAAAAAGTGGACGGAGTCAAAAACAAATTTCACGGGGAAAATATAAACGGCAGCCATTTTTACACTGTTAATGGCAGGGCTCTCAAACTTCACACAGTTGGTCACTGAGTGACTGGGATTAATTTTCAGGAAAGTGGGTGGAGCCTACAACAGCCAATCAAAATTCCCCTATTGATTTTCAAGGGGAATATTTACATTGCTGCCATTCTTACGCTCTTAATGCCAGAGGCCTCAAATCTGGTACAGTCAGTCACTGGGAGACTGGGGTTAAAATTCTGAAAAGGGGGCGGGGCCACAAACACTCAGATTTGTTTAATTTTAATGGTTAAATGTAAAGTATTGATGCCAAGGAACCCCAAAGCTCAAACTTGGTCATTGAGTGACTGTATGTCAAGGTTAGAAAAAGTGGGTGGAGCCAACAACTACATTTTTTACATGGAAATATATAAACTGCAGCCATTCTTACACTGTTAATGGCAGAGTTCTCAAACTTGACACAGTTGGCCACTGGGTGACTGGGATTAATATTCAGTAAAGTGGGTGGAGCCTACAATAGCCAATCAAAATTCCCTTATTGGTTTTCAAGGGGAATATTTACATTGCTGCTATTCTTACACTCTTAATGGCACAGGCCTCAAACTTGGTACAGTCGGTCATTGGGTGACTGGGATACACATTCTGAAAAGGGGGTGGAGCCACAAACAGCCAATTATATTTGTTTCATTTCAGTGGGAACATTTAAATTGTTGATGCCAAGGACCACAAAGCTCAAAAAACTTGGTTATACCTGGATGATGTGTGTCAAGGTTTGAAAAAGTGGGCGGATAAAACAACTAAATTTTTTACAAAGGAAAATGTATACTGCAGCCATTCTTACACTGTTAATGGCAGGGTTCCCAAACTTGACACAGATGGTCACGGGTGACTGGGATTAATATTCAGGAAAGTGGGTGGAGCTTACAAAAGCCAATAAAAATCCACCTATTGATTTTCATTTGAAATATTTACATTGCTGCCATTCTTACGCGGTTAAAGGCAGAGGCCTCAAATCTGCTACTGTCAATCACTGGGAGACTGGGGTTTAAATTTTGAAAAGGGGGCAGGCGGGCAACAAACAGCCAATTAGATTTGTTTAATTGGCTGTTTGTTGCTGTGGTAAAATACAAATTATTGTGGTAAAATGCAACTTATTGATGCCAAGGACCCCAAAGCTCATAAACTTGGTCATTGAGTGACTGTAAGTCGAGGTTAGAAATAGTGGGCGAAGCAAAACCTAACTTTTACATGGGAAAATATAAACTGCAGCTATTCTTACACTGGTAATGGCAGGGTTCTCAAACTTTGCCCAGATGGTCACTGGGTGACTGGGATTAATATTCAGGGAAGTGGGTGGAGCCTATAATAGCCAATCAAAAGTCACCTGTTGATTTTTAAGGGGAATATTTAAATTGCTGCCATTTTTACCCTGTTAAATACAGATTCCTCAATCCTGTTACATTTGGTCATTGGGTGACTGGGGTTCAAATACTGGAGAGGTGCGGAGCCACAAACAGCCAATCTGATTTGTTTACTTTCTATAGGAATATACAATTTATTCATGCCAAAGACCCCAACGTTCCAAAACTTGGACATTAACTGTTTGTGTATTAGGGTTAGAGAAAGTGGGAAGAGCCAACAGCAGCCAAATACATTCCCGGGCAACGCCGGGTCATCAGCTAGTTAGCAATATATCAATTGAAAGGATGGGTTTAAAGTTTAGAGTCAATCAAACACATTTTTAGTAGATAAATATGTATATTTACATAGAAAGAGGGACAAAGTCCTGAAAGAGGGACAAAGTCCTGAAAGAGGGACAAATGAGGAGGACAGAGGGACAGTTGGGAGCAATGCAGTGTGCAGGCTGGTGTTGTACCTTATTTATTGATGGAACTCAATGGACGTAGACGTATTACGTACATCTTTTAAATCAAATAACTCTGTAAGTAAGTTATGACAAATGATTGGTTCAATTACAGAAGTTGCACATGTGTCAGAGCTCTTCGTGTTCTGGAAAAATGTCCCTCATTTCTGTGGCTCACAAGAGAATGTTGGGCACCTCCTGAAGAGAAGTCTGTGACTCTCAATCTCTCTTCTGCTCCCCAGTATGGCCTACATCCTCCACCAGTCCACCACCTTCCATGGACACAGCCACGCCTCCGGCTATGAGAAGATTGGAGACAGCCCTATTGGGGGTCTTCCTCTCCACCTTCCACCCCACAGCAACACGAGTGTCCGGGCGGCCTTCATCCACGTGATCGGAGACCTCCTGCAGAGTATTGGAGTCATGGTGGCGGCCATTGTTATTTATTTTGAGGTGAGTGATGGGTTAATCATACTTGGTGCACAATGGATTGTTCTGTCTGAATCAGAAAACACATTGGATGAGGCAGCAAGAGAATTCTCCAATCAGCATCCTGAAGGCGGAGAGAAGAGGACTAGAATAGTAATACTCCCACCAGTTCATGCATGGAAGAAGACTTGGTAATAGAGTAGTAATGGCTCCAGCTATAGAGGAACAGGACCCAGCCATGTGCCTGCATGACTATACAATGTATGGCCAATAATGCTATAGTAATCTCAGTCCCCGGGTCCCGGCCATGTCTCTGTATGACTATACAATGTATGGCCAATCCTGATATAGTAATCTCAGTCCCCGGGTCCCGGCCATGTACCTGTATGACTATACAATGTATGGCCAATCCTGATATAGTAATCTCAGTCCCCGGGTCCCGGCCATGTGCCTGTATGACTATACAATGTATGGCCAATCCTGATATAGTAATCTCAGTCCCCGGGCCCCGGCCATGTGCCTGCATGACTATACAATGTATGGCCAATAATGCTATAGTAATCTCAGTCCCCGGGTCCCGGCCATGTGTCTGTATGACTATACAATGTATGGCCAATCCTGATATAGTAATCTCAGTCCCCGGGTCCCGCCCATGTGCCTGTGTGACTATACAATGTATGGCCAATCCTGATATAGTAATCTCAGTCCCCTGGTCCTGGCCATGTGCCTGTGTGACTATACAATGTATGGCCAATCCTGATATAGTAATCTCAGTCCCCGGCCATGTGCCTGTATGACTATACAATGTATGGCCAATCCTGATATAGTAATCTCAGTCCCTGGCCATGTTCCTGTATGACTATACAATGTATGGCCAATCCTGATATAGTAATCTCAGTCCCCGGGTCCTGGCCATGTGCCTGTATGACTATACAATGTATGGCAAATCCTGATATAGTAATCTCAGTCCCCTGGTCCTGGCCATGTGTCTGTATGACTATACAATGTATGGCCAATCCTGATATAGTAATCTCAGTCCCCTGGTCCTGGCCATGTGCCTGTGTGACTATACAATGTATGGCCAATCCTGATATAGTAATCTCAGTCCCCTGGTCCTGGCCATGTGCCTGTATGACTATACAATGTATGGCCAATCCTGATATAGTAATCTCAGTCCCCGGGTCCCGGCCATGTGCCTGTATGACTATACAATGTATGGCCAATCCTGTTATAGTAATCTCAGTCCCCGGGTCCTGGCCATGTGTCTGTATGACTATACAATGTATGGCCAATCCTGATATAGTAATCTCAGTCCCCGGGTCCTGGCCATGTGTCTGTATGACTATACAATGTATGGCCAATCCTGATATAGTAATCTCAGTCCCCTGGTCCTGGCCATGTGCCTGTGTGACTATACAATGTATGGCCAATCCTGATATAGTAATCTCAGTCCCCTGGTCCTGGCCATGTGCCTGTGTGACTATACAATGTATGGCCAATCCTGATATAGTAATCTCAGTCCCTGGCCATGTTCCTGTATGACTATACAATGTATGGCCAATCCTGATATAGTAATCTCAGTCCCCGGGTCCTGGCCATGTGCCTGTATGACTATACAATGTATGGCCAATCCTGATATAGTAATCTCAGTCCCCGGGTCCAGGCCACGTGCCTGTATGACTATACAATGTATGGCCAATCCTGATATAGTAATCTCAGTCCCCGGGTCCAGGCCACGTGCCTGTATGACTATACAATGTATGGCCAATCCTGATATAGTAATCTCAGTCCCCGGGTCCTGGCCATGTGCCTGTGTGACTATACAATGTATGGCCAATCCTGATATAGTAATCTCAGTCCCCGGGTCCCGGCCATGTGCCTGTATGACTATACAATGTATGGCCAATCCTGATATAGTAATCTCAGTCCCCGGGTCCCGGCCATGTGCCTGTATGACTATACAATGTATGGCCAATCCTGATATAGTAATCTCAGTCCCCGGGTCCCGGCCATGTGCCTGTATGACTATACAATGTATGGCCAATCCTGATATAGTAATCTCAGTCCCCAGGTCCTGACCATGTGCCTGTATGACTATACAATGTATGGCCAATCCTGATATAGTAATCTCAGTCCCCGGGACCCGGCCATGTGCCTGTATGACTATACAATGTATGGCCAATCCTGATATAGTAATCTCAGTCCCCGGGACCCGGCCATGTGCCTGTATGACTATACAATGTATGGCCAATCCTGATATAGTAATCTCAGTCCCAGGGTCCTGACCATGTGCCTGTATGACTATACAATGTATGGCCAATCCTGATATAGTAATCTCAGTCCCAGGGTCCTGACCATATGCCTGTATGACTATACAATGTATGGCCAATCCTGATATAGTAATCTCAGTCCCCGGGTCCCAGCCATGTGCCTGTATGACTATACAATGTATGGCCAATCCTGATATAGTAATCTCAGTCTCCGGGTCCCGGCCATGTGCCTGTATGACTATACAATGTATGGCCAATCCTGATATAGTAATCTCAGTCCCCGGGTCCCGGCCATGTGCCTGTATAACTATACAATGTATGGCCAATCCTGATATAGTAATCTCAGTCCCCGGGTCTTCACCATATGCCTGTATGACTATACAATGTATGGCCAATCCTGATATAGTAATCTCAGTCTCCGGGTCCCGGCCATGTGCCTGTATGACTATACAATGTATGGCCAATCCTGATATAGTAATCTCAGTCCCCGGGTCCCGGCCATGTGCCTGTATAACTATACAATGTATGGCCAATCCTGATATAGTAATCTCAGTCCCCGGGTCCCGGCCATGTGCCTGTATGACTATACAATGTATGGCCAATCCTGATATAGTAATCTCAGTCCCCGGGTCCCGGCCATGTACCTGTATGACTATACAATGTATGGCCAATCCTGATATAGTAATCTCAGTCCCCGGGTCCCGGCCATGTGCCTGTATGACTATACAATGTATGGCCAATCCTGATATAGTAATCTCAGTCCCCGGGTCCCGGCCATGTACCTGTATGACTATACAATGTATGGCCAATCCTGATATAGTAATCTCAGTCCCCGGGTCATGTGCCTGTATGACTATACAATGTATGGCCAATCCTGATATAGTAATCTCAGTTCCCGGGTCCTGGGCTGGCCATGTGCCTGTATGACTATATAATGTATGGCCAATCCTGATATAGTAATCTCAGTCCCCGGGTCCCGGCCATGTGCCTGTATGACTATACAATGTATGGCCAATCCTGATATAGTAATCTTAGTCCCCGGGTCCTGGCCATGTGCCTGTATGACTATACAACGTATGGCCAATCCTGATATAGTAATCTTAGTCCCCGTGTCCCGGCCATGTGCCTGTATGACTATACAATGTATGGCCAATCCTGATATAGTAATCTTAGTCCCCGAGTCCCGGCCATGTGCCTGTATGACTACACAATGTACGGCCAATCCTGATATAGTAATCTCAGTCCCCGGGTCCTGGCCATGTGCCTGTATGACTATACAATGTATGGCCAATCCTGATATAGTAATCTCAGTCCCCGGGTCCTGGCCATGTGCCTGTATGACTATACAATGTATGGCCAATCCTGATATAGTAATCTCAGTCCCCGGATCCTGGCCATGTGCCTGTATGACTATACAATGTATGACCAATCCTGATATAGTAATCTCAGTCCCCGGGTCCCGGCCATGTGCCTGTATGACTATACAATGTATGGCCAATCCTGATATAGTAATCTCAGTCCCTAGGTCCCGGTCATGTTCCTGTATGACTATACAATGTATGGCCAATCCTGATATAGTAATCTCAGTCCCCGGGTCCTGACCATGTACCTGTATGACTATACAATGTATGGCCAATCCTGATATAGTAATCTCAGTCCCTGGCCATGTTCCTGTATGACTATACAATGTATGGCCAATCCTGATATAGTAACCTCAGTCCCCGGGTCCAGGCCACGTGCCTGTATGACTATACAATGTATGGCAGACCCTGATATAGTAATCTCAGTCCCCGGGTCCTGGCCATGTGCCTGTATGACTATACAATGTATGGCCAATCCTGATATAGTAATCTTAGTCCCCGGGTCCCAGCCATGTGCCTGTATGACTACACAATGTATGGCCAATCCTGATATAGTAATCTCAGTCCCCGGGTCCCGGCCATGTGCCTGTATGACTATACAATGTATGGCCAATCCTGATATAGTAATCTCAGTCCCCGGCCATGTGCCTGTATGACTATACAATGTATGGCCAATCCTGATATAGTAATCTCAGTCCCCGGGTCCCGGCCATGTGCCTGTATGACTATACAATGTATGGCCAATCCTGATATAGTAATCTCAGTCCCCGGGTCCCGGCCATGTGCCTGTATGACTATACAATGTATGGCCAATCCTGATATAGTAATCTCAGTCCTCGGGTCCTGACCATGTGCCTGTATGACTATACAATGTATGGCCAATCCTGATATAGTAATCTCAGTCCCCGGGTCCCGGCCATGTGTCTGTATGACTATACAATGTATGGCCAATCCTGATATAGTAATCTCAGTCCCCGGGTCCCAGCCATGTGTCTGTATGACTATACAATGTATGGCCAATCCTGATATAGTAATCTCAGTCCCCGGGTCCCAGCCATGTGCCTGTATGACTATACAATGTATGGCCAATCCTGATATAGAAATCTCAGTCCCCGGGTCCTGACCATGTGCCTGTATGACTATACAATGTATGGCCAATCCTGATATAGTAATCTCAGTCCCCGGGTCCCAGCCATGTGCCTGTATGACTATACAATGTATGGCCAATCCTGATATAGTAATCTCAGTCCCCGGGTCCTGACCATGTGCCTGTATGACTATACAATGTATGGCCAATCCTGATATAGTAATCTCAGTCCCCGGGTCCCGGCCATGTACCTGTATGACTATACAATGTATGGCCAATCCTGATATAGTAATCTCAGTCCCCGGGTCTCGGCCATGTGCCTGTATGACTATACAATGTATGGCCAGTCCTGATATAGTAATCTCAGTCCCCGGCCATGTGCCTGTATGACTATACAATGTATGGCCAATCCTGGTATAGTAATCTCAGTCCCCGGGTCCCGGCCATGTGCCTGTATGACTATACAATGTATGGCCAAACCTGATATAGTAATCTCAGTCCCCGGGTCCCGGCCATGTGCCTGTATGACTATACAATATATGGCCAGTCCTGATATAGTAATCTCAGTCCCCGGGTCCTGACCATGTGCCTGTATGACTATACAATGTATGGCCAATCCTGATATAGTAATCTCAGTCCCCGGGTCCTGGCCATGTGCCTGTATGACTATACAATGTATGGCCAATCCTGATATAGTAATCTCAGTCCCTGGGTCCCAGCCATGTGCCTGTATGACTATACAATGTATGGCCAATCCTGATATAGTAATCTCAGTCCCCGGGTCCTGGCCATGTGCCTGTATGACTATACAATGTATGGCCAATCCTGATATAGTAATCTCAGTCCCCGGGCCCCGGCCATGTGCCTGCATGACTATACAATGTATGGCCAGTCCTGATATAGTAATCTCAGTCCCCTGGTCCTGGCCATGTGCCTGTGTGACTATACAATGTATGGCCAATCCTGATATAGTAATCTCAGTCCCCGGGTCCCAGCCATGTGCCTGTATGACTATACAATGTATGGCCAATCCTGATATAGTAATCTCAGTCCCCGGGTCCTGACCATGTGCCTGCATGACTATACAATGTATGGCCAATAATGCTATAGTAATCTCAGTCCCCGGGTCCCGGCCATGTGCCTGTATGACTATACAATGTATGACCAATCCTGATATAGTAATCTCAGTCCCCGGGTCCCAGCCATGTGCCTGTATGACTATACAATGTATGGCCAATCCTGATATAGTGATCTCAGTCCCCGGGTCCTGGCCATGTGCCTGTATGACTATACAATGTATGGCCAATCCTGATATAGTAATCTCAGTCCCTGGCCATGTTCCTGTATGACTATACAATGTATGGCCAATCCTGATATAGTAATCTCAGTCCCCGGGTCCCAGCCATGTGCCTGTATGACTATACAATGTATGGCCAATCCTGATATAGTGATCTCAGTCCCCGGGTCCTGGCCATGTGCCTGTATGACTATACAATGTATGGCCAATCCTGATATAGTAATCTCAGTCCCTGGCCATGTTCCTGTATGACTATACAATGTATGGCCAATCCTGATATAGTAATCTCAGTCCCCGGGTCCCGGCCATGTGCCTGTATGACTATACAATGTATGGCCAATCCGGATATAGTAATCTCAGTCCCCGGGTCCCGGCCATGTGCCTGTATGACTATACAATGTATGGCCAATCCTGATATAGTAATCTCAGTCCCCGGGTCCCAGCCATGTGCCTGTATGACTATACAATGTATGGCCAATCCTGATATAGTAATCTCAGTCCCCGGGTCCCAGCCATGTGCCTGTATGACTATACAATGTATGGCCAATCCTCATATAGTGATCTCAGTCCCCGGGTCCTGGCCATGTGTCTGTATGACTATATAATGTATGGCCAATCCTGATATAGTAATCTCAGTCCCCGGGTCCCGGCCATGTGCCTGTATGACTATACAATGTATGGCCAATCCTGTTATAGTAATCTCAGTCCCCGGGTCCCGGCCATGTGCCTGTATGACTATATAATGTATGGCCAATCCTGATATAGTAATCTCAGTCCCCGGGTCCTGACCATGTGCCTGTATGACTATACAATGTATGGCCAATCCTGATATAGTAACCTCAGTCCCCGGGTCCCGGCCATGTACCTGTATGACTATACAATGTATGGCCAATCCTGATATAGTAATCTCAGTCCCCGGGTCCTGACCATGTGCTTGTATGACTATACAATGTATGGCCAATCCTGATATAGTAATCTCAGTCCCCGGGTCCCTGTCATGTGTCTGTATGACTATACAATGTATGGCCAATCCTGATATAGTAATCTCAGTCCCCGGGTCCCAGCCATGTGCCTGTATGACTATACAATGTATGGCCAATCCTGATATAGTAATCTCAGTCCCCGGGTCCCGGCCATGTACCTGTATGACTATACAATGTATGGCCAATCCTGATATAGTAATCTCAGTCCCCAGGTCCTGACCATGTGCCTGTATGACTATACAATGTATGGCCAATCCTGATATAGTAATCTCAGTCCCCGGGTCCTGGCCATGTGCCTGTATGACTATACAATGTATGGACAATCCTGATATAGTAATCTCAGTCCCCGGGTCCTGGCCATGTGCCTGTATGACTATACAATGTATGGACAATCCTGATATAGTAATCTCAGTCCCCGGGTCCCGGCCATGTGCCTGTATGACTATACAATGTATGGCCAATCCTGATATAGTAATCTCAGTCCCCGGGTCCCGACCATGCGCCTGTATGACTATATAATGTATGGCCAATCCTGATATAGTAATCTCAGTCCCCGGGTCCCGGCCATGTACCTGTATGACTATACAATGTATGGCCAATCCTGATATAGTAATCTCAGTCCCCGGGTCCTGGCCATGTGCCTGTATGACTATACAATGTATGGACAATCCTGATATAGTAATCTCAGTCCCCGGGTCCCGGCCATGTACCTGTATGACTATACAATGTATGGCCAATCCTGATATAGTGATCTCAGTCCCCGGGTCCTGGCCATGTGCCTGTATGACTATACAATGTATGGCCAATCCTGATATAGTAATCTCAGTCCCCGGGTCCCAGCCATGTGCCTGTATAACTATACAATGTATGGCCAATCCTGATATAGTAATCTCAGTCCCCGGGTCCTGACCATGTGTCTGTATGACTATACAATGCATGGCCAATCCTGATATAGTAATCTCAGTCCCCGGGTCCCTGTCATGTGCCTGTATGACTATACAATGTATGGCCAATCCTGATATAGTAATCTCAGTCCCCGGGTCCCGGCCATGTCCCTGTATGACTATACAATGTATGGCCAATCCTGATATAGTAATCTCAGTCCCCAGGTCCCGGCCATGTCCCTGTATGACTATACAATGTATGGCCAATCCTGATATAGTAATCTCAGTGCCCGGGTCCCGGCCATGTGCCTGTATGACTATACAATGTATGGCCAATCCTGATATAGTAATCTCAGTCCCCGGGTCCCAGCCATGTGCCTGTATGACTATACAATGTATGGCCAATCCTGATATAGTAATCTCAGTCCCGGGGTTCTGGCCATGTGCCTGTATGACTATACAATGTATGGCCAATCCTGATATAGTAATCTCAGTCCCCGGGTCCCGGCCATGTGCCTGTATGACTATACAATGTATGGCCAATCCTGATATAGTAATCTCAGTCCCCAGGTCCTGGCCATGTGCCTGTATGACTATAAATCAAATATAATTAGAATGTTCATTTCCATTATGCAACATTTCTCACAATATCCTATATAATAAAATGCAAGTGTCCCTGCGTCATCAGATGAATGGTTGGGTGTCCTTAGCTTTTTTGGACTGAGCATGTGCGCACATTGCGGGGGTAGTGGCTGTGACCTAGCGCCCGTTTTTTAACGGGCGGGCCTTTTTACTAGTATTTTTATAATATCCAGTTTAAGTTTCTACTGTGTATGGAAGGATGATGTCAGAAGACTCCAGCCCGTGGCAGATAGACACGGGGTGGACATTAGTGTCACATGGTGGCCTGTATATCACGTGGCAGCAGCTATGACACAGGAAGTGCAGGAACTGTGTATGGAAGGATGATGTCAGAAGACTCCAGCCCGTGGCAGATAGACACGGGGTGGACATTAGTGTCACATGGTGGCCTGTATATCATGTGGGAGCAGCTATGACACAGGAAGTGCAAGAACTGTGTATGGAAGGATGATGTCTGAAGACTCCAGCCCGTGGCAGATAGACACAGGGTGGACATTAGTCACATGGTGGCCTGTATACCACGTGGCAGCAGCTATGACACAGGAAGTGCATGAACTGTGTATGGAAGGATGATGTCAGAAGACTCCAGCCCGTGGCAGATAGACACAGGGGGGACATTAGTGTCACATGGTGGCCTGTATATCATGTGACAGCAGCTATGACACAGGAAGTGCAGGAACTGTGTATGGAAGGATGATGTCAGAAGACTCCAGCCCGTGGCAGATAGACACAGGGTGGACATTAGTGTCACATGGTGGCATGTATATCACGTGGCAGCAGCTATGACACAGGAAGTGCAGGAACTGTGTATGGAAGGATGATGTCAGGAGACTCTAGCCCGTGGCAGATAGACACGGGGTGGACATTAGTGTCACATGGTGGCCTGTATATTACGTGGCAGCAGCTATGACACAGGAAGTGCATGAACTGTGTATGGAAGGATGATGTCAGAAGACTCCAGCCCGTGGCAGATAGACACAGGGTGGACATTAGTGTCACATGGTGGCCTGTATATCACATGGCAGCAGCTATGACACAGGAAGTGCAGGAACTGTGTATGGAAGGATGATGTCAGAAGACTCCTGCCCGTGGCAGATAGACACAGGGTGGACATTAGTCACATGGTGGCCTGTATATCACGTGGCAGCAGCTATGACACAGGAAGTGCAGGAACTGTGTATGGAAGGATGATGTCAGAAGACTCCAGCCCGTGGCAGATAGACACAGGGTGGACATTAGTGTCACATGGTGGCCTGTATATCACGTGGCAGCAGCTATGACACAGGAAGTGCAGGAACTGTGTATGGAAGGATGATGTCAGAAGACTCCAGCCCGTGGCAGATAGACACAGGGTGGACATTAGTGTCACATGGTGGCCTGTATATCACGTGGCAGCAGCTATGACACAGGAAGTGCAGGAACTGTGTATGGAAGGATGATGTCAGGAGACTCCAGCCCGTGGCAGATAGACACGGGGTGGACATTAGTGTCACATGGTGGCCTGTATATCACGTGGCAGCAGCTATGACACAGGAAGTGCAGGAACTGTGTATGGAAGGATGATGTCAGAAGACTCCAGCCCGTGGCAGATAGACACGGGGTGGACATTAGTGTCACATGGTGGCCTGTATATCACGTGGCAGCAGCTATGACACAGGAAGTGCAGGAACTGTGTATGGAAGGATGATGTCAGGAGACTCCAGCCCGTGGCAGATAGACACGGGGTGGACATTAGTGTCACATGGTGGCCTGTATATCACGTGGCAGCAGCTATGACACAGGAAGTGCAGGAACTGTGTATGGAAGGATGATGTCAGAAGACTCCTGCCCGTGGCAGATAGACACAGGGTGGACATTAGTCACATGGTGGCCTGTATATCACGTGGCAGCAGCTATGACACAGGAAGTGCAGGAACTGTGTATGGAAGGATGATGTCAGAAGACTCCTGCCCGTGGCAGATAGACACAGGGTGGACATTAGTCACATGGTGGCCTGTATATCACGTGGCAGCAGCTATGACACAGGAAGTGCAGGAACTGTGTATGGAAGGATGATGTCAGAAGACTCCAGCCCGTGGCAGATAGACACAGGGTGGACATTAGTCACATGGTGGCCTGTATATCACGTGGCAGTAGCTTTGACACAGGAAGTGCAGGAACTGTGTATGGAAGGATGATGTCAGAAGACTCCTGCCCGTGGCAGATAGACACAGGGTGGACATTAGTCACATGGTGGCCTGTATATCACGTGGCAGCAGCTATGACACAGGAAGTGCAGGAACTGTGTATGGAAGGATGATGTCAGAAGACTCCAGCCCGTGGCAGATAGACACAGGGTGGACATTAGTGTCACATGGTGGCCTGTATATCACGTGGCAGCAGCTATGACACAGGAAGTGCAGGAACTGTGTATGGAAGGATGATGTCAGAAGACTCCAGCCCGTGGCAGATAGACACGGGGTGGACATTAGTGTCACATGGTGGCCTGTATATCACGTGGCAGCAGCTATGACACAGGAAGTGCAGGAACTGTGTATGGAAGGATGATGTCAGAAGACTCCAGCCCATGGCAGATAGACACGGTGTGGACATTAGTGTCACATGGTGGCCTGTATATCACGTGGCAGCAGCTATGACACAGGAAGTGCAGGAACTGTGTATGGAAGGATGATGTCAGAAGACTCCTGCCCGTGGCAGATAGACACAGGGTGGACATTAGTCACATGGTGGCCTGTATATCACGTGGCAGCAGCTATGACACAGGAAGTGCAGGAACTGTGTATGGAAGGATGATGTCAGAAGACTCCTGCCCGTGGCAGATAGACACAGGGTGGACATTAGTCACATGGTGGCCTGTATATCACGTGGCAGCAGCTATGACACAGGAAGTGCAGGAACTGTGTATGGAAGGATGATGTCAGAAGACTCCAGCCCGTGGCAGATAGACACAGGGTGGACATTAGTGTCACATGGTGACCTGTATATCACGTGGCAGCAGCTATGACACAGGAAGTGCAGGAGCTGTGTATGGAAGGATGATGTCAGAAGACTCCAGCCTGTGGCAGATAGACACGGTGCGGACATTAGTGTCACATGGTGGCCTGTATATCACGTGACAGCAGCTATGACACAGGAAGTGCAGGAACTGTGTATGGAAGGATGATGTCAGAAGACTCCAGCCCGTGGCAGATAGACACGGGGTGGACATTAGTGTCACATGGTGGCCTGTATATCACGTGGCAGCAGCTATGACACAGGAAGTGCATGAACTGTGTATGGAAGGATGATGTCAGAAGACTCCAGCCCGTGGCAGATAGACACAGGGTGGACATTAGTCACATGGTGGCCTGTATATCACGTGGCAGCAGCTATGACACAGGGAGTGCAGGAACTGTGTATGGAAGGAGGATGTCAGAAGACTCCAGCCTGTGGCAGATAGACACGGAGTGGACATTAGTGTCACATGGTGGCCTGTATATCACGTGGCAGCAGCTATGACACAGGAAGTGCAGGAACTGTGTATGGAAGGATGATGTCAGAAGACTCTAGCCTGTGGCAGATAGACACGGGGTGGACATTAGTCACATGGTGGCCTGTATATCATGTGACAGCAGCTATGACACAGGAAGTGCAGGAACTGTGTATGGAAGGATGATGTCAGAAGACTCCAGCCCGTGGCAGATAGACACGGGGTGGACATTAGTGTCACATGGTGGCCTGTATATAACGTGGCAGTAGCTTTGACACAGGAAGTGCAGGAACTGTGTATGGAAGGATGATTTCAGAAGACTCCAGCCCGTGGCAGATAGACACGGTGTGGACATTAGTGTCACATGGTGGCCTGTATATCACGTGACAGCAGCTATGACACAGGAAGTGCAGGAACTGTGTATGGAAGGATGATGTCAGAAGACTCCAGCCCGTGGCAGATAGACACAGGGTGGACATTAGTGTCACATGGTGGCCTGTATATCACGTGGCAGCAGCTATGACACAGGAAGTGCAGGAACTGTGTATGGAAGGATGATGTCAGAAGACTCCAGCCCATGGTAGATATACACAGGGTGGACATTAGTGTCCCATGGTGGCCTGTATACCACGTGGCAGCAGCTATGACACAGGAAGTGCAGGAACTGTGTATGGAAGGATGATGTCAGAAGACTCCAGCCCATGGCAGATAGACACAGGGTGGACATTAGTGTCACATGGTGGCCTGTATACCACGTGGCAGCAGCTATGACACAGGAAGTGCATGAACTGTGTATGCAAGGATGATGTTAGAAGACTCCAGCCCATGGCAGATAGACACAGGGTGGACATTAGTGTCACATGGTGGCCTGTATACCACGTGGCAGCAGCTATGACACAGGAAGTGCATGAACTGTGTATGCAAGGATGATGTCAGAAGACTCCAGCCCGTGGCAGATAGACACGGGGTGGACATTAGTGTCACATGGTGGCCTGTATATCATGTGGCAGCAGCTATGACACAGGAAGTGCAGGAACTGTGTATGGAAGGATGATGTCAGAAGACTCGAGCCTGTGGCAGATAGACACAGGGTGGACATTAGTGTCACATGGTGGCCTGTATATCACGTGGCAGCAGCTATGACACAGGAAGTGCAGGAACTGTGTATGGAAGGATGATGTCAGAAGACTCCAGCCCATGGCAGATAGACACGGTGTGGACATTAGTGTCACATGGTGGCCTGTATATCACGTGGCAGCAGCTATGACACAGGAAGTGCAGGAACTGTGTATGGAAGGATGATGTTAGAAGACTCCAGCCCGTGGCAGATAGACACAGGGTGGACATTAGTGTCACATGGTGGCCTGTATATCACGTGGCAGCAGCTATGACACAGGAAGTGCAGGAACTATGTATGGAAGGATGATGTTAGAAGACTCCACCCTGTGGCAGATAGACACAGGGTGGACATTAGTGTCACATGGTGGCCTGTATATCACGTGGCAGCAGCTATGACACAGGAAGTGCAGGAACTGTGTATGGAAGGATGATGTCAGAAGACTCCAGCCCGTGGCAGATAGACACGGGGTGGACATTAGTGTCACATGGTGGCCTGTATATCACGTGGCAGCAGCTATGACACAGGAAGTGCAGGAACTGTGTATGAAGAGTCATCTGCTAACTGTATCTTCTCTTCCAGCCGCACTACAAGGTTGCTGACCCCCTCTGCACCTTCCTCTTTTCCATCTTTGTTGTTGGGACCACCATGACCATCATGCGAGACGTCTTTTGGGTGCTGATGGAAGGTAAGGCCAGGCTGGGGGGTACTGAGGGAAAGTGGCCAATGGAAGAGAAGCAGATTGGGCATATTCGGTAGATAAGATGGTGATGAAGGTTTCAGGGGGCCTGACACATGGTCCAGCATGGCTTGTGGGAATGGAGCAATGAGAAGCTCATAGGAATGACTCCAGACAGTCCAGAGGAATCTATGAAGGTGTAGCCATCAGAACACTGGAGGAAGGGCATAATACAAGTGATGCATGATGGGAGTGAGAGATTGTACAACCAATAATGGGCAACCTGGCAACCAATCAGAACACAGACACAGCTGTACAATGGCTTTTTTGGCCAATCCCTCATTCTGAGCCAATTCCCTCAGGCTCCTGTCACACGGGCTGGTCAGCTGCTTGCATACATGATGCAACATATGCCGAATCAATCAATGTTTACCAACACACATACAATTATTTCTGATCAGTCTACTGAAGGGTTTCCTTCCAACCAATAGACAATCTTATCATTTATCCATGAGGATGGAATAGTGGCTGTTGTGTGTACAGCATGAGATAAGGATAGTGGGCGGAGGAGGAGGACACAGGTATGGAAACATTATTACTCTTCCTTTATCTCCCAGGTACACCGCGCAGCATAGCGTACAACTCAGTGAAGGAGATGCTCCAATCCGTGCAGGGGGTCCAATCAGTGCACTGCCTGCAGCTCTGGGCTCTCACCCTCAGCCAGAACGTGGCATCTGTTCATCTGGCTATCGGTAAGTCAGGCCTCCACATGGCCACACACTCGGCATAACACAACTGAGGACCCTCGATGTATAAACACCAGGTTTATGTGTCCAGAAAACCACTTCCTGATTAATTAATTAGATAGATAGATAGATAGATAGATAGATAGATAGATAGATAGATAGATAGATAGATAGATAGATAGATAGATAGATGGGGGTGTTCGATTTTTGCAGTCACAAAAATATTGGGCTTGATTCACTAAGACTAATAGCATGCCTTATCAGAGTAGCATAGCGAGCGCTACAAAGTGGCCAGCAGGAAGGGCTCTTTCACACTAGAGGCTGCGGTAGAAAAGGCTAAAAGTCAGCCTTTTGCTTAACGCCAATACATAGCGTTTTCAAAGCTTTTTCAAAGCGTTTTGAAAGAGTTTTACAGCCCATATGAAAACGTCCTTTTTTTTTTCTTCTATAAAAATAAGTGAACAAGTTAGCTGTAAAACGCTTTGAAAAGGCTTTGAAAACGCTGAAGTTGGCGTTTTCCATTGACTATCATTGAAACGCCAACAGCCAACTTCGGCTGTAAACAGCCCTGAAAAAGCTCCTGGGAGCGTTGAAACGCAACGCTCCAAAACTCCGAGTTAGATGTGAAAGGTAAAATGAAAGTCTATGGACTTTCTTTTACCTAGCAAAACGCCAACTTCGGCCGTGGCGTTAAAACGCCGAAAAATACTTCTGGTGTGAAAGGGCCCGAAGAGCTACCATTGTCTGCATTGAATACTGAATAGATCAATTACGTTGGATAGGCAAATTAAGCTAGACATTCAATTAGGAACTGTCTACCTAGCCTCTAATTAGGAGATGGCTAATTAGTCAATAGCCACTCAGGTCCTTACCTTTGATCTGCTATGGAATACTGTCTCATATGTGTACTTTGCTTTGTCACCTGTAAAGGGGCCCATACACAACTATTTTCCTGCCGATATACGGCCGATTTGATCACAGTGATCGAAACGGCTGTGAAATCGCCACGCACACCGCTGACAGAACGATCGTTTTCCGTCTGAAATCGATCGTTCCCGTCGATTCCCGTCGAACCATCCGTGCGGAAGATTTTTCTCGGTTGCCGGCGGGTCGGGAGTGCGTCGATAGCGGCGTTTGAATGCCAGACGACTGACGCAATGCAGCGGGTATACATTACTTGTTCCGGCCGGCGCGAGTCCCCTGGTCCCCGCTGTCTTCTTCTCCGCTCCGCTCCGGACCATTCCTGCAGCTACACAGAACTTCCTGTCCCAGCAGGAAGTTTAAACAGTAGAGCGCCCTGTACTGTTTAAACTTCCCCTGAACAGGAAGTTCAGTAGCTGCCGGAACGGTCTGGAGCGGAGCAGAGAAGAAGACAGCGGGAACTCGCGCCGGCCGGAAGAGGTAATGTATGCGGGGGGGGGGGGGGGGGGGGGTATGGCGGCAGCTCCAGAGATTGTGATCGGTTTTAGGCTGAAATCGATTCACAATCTGTTTGCAGTAAAGGTGGCCATACGATCCCTCTCTGATCAGATTCGATCAGAGAGGGAGCTATCTGTTGGTCGAATCTGATGGCAAATCGACCAGTGTATGGCCACCTTAACTTGTAGTACAGAAGTCTAGAGTGCCATAACAAGGAAACAGGTAATTACATAACAACCTCCGATTTTGTCCTGCATCCTGAAAAGGTGTTGCATTGCTTTGAACTTTGTATTCATATAAACAGCTACCTGTTGACCAAATATACAATCCTGAGTAACTGAGTCTGGACAGTGGGAAGCTAAAACAGGAAAGCTTTGAAGTTGCATATCACAGAAAGGATATGACGCGTCACACCTGGGGAAATTGCATTAGTTTTGGGACTGGACATTAAGTTATGAGCCTAATCTAACCCCCGTGGAGCCTGCATCCCCAACCCGGAGTCCCGGACTCATTTAAGGTACTGTGTGATAACTCTTTGCAAATGGGGGGTGCTGCTGAGTCTCCACGGCAGAAGAACTGTGTACTAGGAGCCAGCCCTAGTAAGTCTCCAGTGCCCAGGCCTGGAGTGGCCTGGTCACTAGGTGGGGGATTAGTGTTAGGCACAGTTCGATGGGGGGTGGGGGGTTAGTATTAGGCACTAGGTGGGGGTTAGTGTTAGCCACAGTGGGATGGGGGGTGGGGGGTTAGTGTTAGGCATCAGGAAGTGGGGTGTGGGGACTAGTGTTAGGCACAATGGGATGGGGGGGTTAGTGTTAGGCACAATGGGATGGGGGGGTTAGTGTTAGGCATAGTGGGATATTGGGGCGGGGAGGGGGGTGTTAGTGTGAGAATTGGGGCCGGGTGTGTCTATAGTAAAATATCAGTAATATTACATTACTGATATTATAACCATCGGTGCCTGGCACCTGATTCCAGCAGCGATGGATAGACAAGCTCGCTCTCTCCGGAGCCCTTTCCTCGAGCTGCTGGTGAGGTAGATACAGTGGCGTCCCTACCATGGGGCGGCTAGGAGCGCTCCGCTCCGGGTGTCAGCTCCAGGGGGGGTGTCATCAAGACCTCCCCAGAAGCCTTGATGACACAGGAGGGGAAGCAGCGCTGAAGGAGGGGTGGCAGCGTCGGCGGGGAGGGGGGAAATACCCCCCCACATCTCCCTCACCTGGGTCCCCTCCTTCGGCGCTTCCCCTCCACGGGCGCCGGCAACGGGCACTGACAGGGCGGCTGATAGCCGCCCTCAGTTTACCCGAGCAGGGCTACGGGAAGATGGCCGCCGAAGCCCGCACTGGAGACAAAAATAGACGGCAAGATGGCCGCCGACGCCATCTTGCCGTCTATTTTTGTCTCCAGTGCGGGCTTCGGTGGCCATCTTCCCGTAGCCCTGCACTGATGACGCAGCAGGAGACGGCGCGGGACATTCAAGAGGAGCTGCGGAGGCTGCCTGGGATTCGGAAGAGAGGTTTCATCTGCAGGTAAGTGAATGGGTTTTTTTTCTTTTACAGGTGCACCGGCCCGGCCACCCACCGCTGCTGCCCACCTACCCACCGCTGCTGCCCACCTACCCACCGCTGCTGCCCACCTACCCACCGCTGCTGCCCACCTACCCACCAGGCTACCCACCGCTGCTGCCCACCTACCCACCGCTGCTGCCCACCTACCCACCACTGCTACCCACCAGGCTACCCAGCAGGCTACCCACCGCTGCTGCCCACCACTGCTAGCAGGCTACCCACCACTGCTGCCCACCTACCCACCGCTGCTGCCCACCTACCCACCACTGCTGCCCACCTACCCACCAGGCTACCCAGCAGGCTACCCACTGCTGCTGCCCACCTACCCACCACTGCTGCCCACCTACCCACCACTGCTGCCCACCTACCCAGCAGGTTACCCACCACTGCTGCCCACCTACCCACCAGGCTACCCACCGCTGCTGCCCACCTACCCACCGCTGCTGCCCACCTACCCACCAGGCTACCCACCGCTGCTGCCCACCTACCCACCGCTGCTGCCCACCTACCCACCACTGCTGCCCACCTACCCACCAGGCTACCCAGCAGGCTACCCACCGCTGCTGCCCACCTGCCCACCACTGCTAGCAGGCTACCCACCACTGCTGCCCACCTACCCACCACTGCTGCCCACCTACCCACCGCTGCTGCCCACCTACCCACCACTGCTGCCCACCTACCCACCAGGCTACCCAGCAGGCTACCCACTGCTGCTGCCCACCTACCCACCACTGCTGCCCACCTACCCACCACTGCTGCCCACCTACCCAGCAGGCTACCCACCACTGCTGCCCACCTACCCACCACTGCTGCCCACCTACCCACCAGGCTACCCAGCAGGCTGCCCATCTACCCACCACTGCTGCCTACCTACCCACCAGGCTACCCAGCAGGCTACCCACCACTGCTGCCCACCTACCCACCACTGCTACCCACCTACCCACCGCTGCTGCCCACCTACCCACCAGGCTACCCAGCAGGCTACCCACCGCTGCTGCCCACCTGCCCACCGCTGCTGCCCACCTGCCCACCACTGCTGCCCACCTACCCACCGCTGCTGCCCACCTACCCACCACTGCTGCCCACCTACCCACCAGGCTACCCAGCAGGCTAACCACCGCTGCTGCCCACCTACCCACCACTGCTGCCCACCTACCCACCAGGCTACCCAGCAGGCTACCCACCACTGCTGCCCACCTACCCACCACTGCTGCCCACCTACCCACCACTGCTGCCCCCCTACCCACCAGGCTACCCACCATGCTACCCACCTACCCACCACTGCTGACCACCTACCCACCAGGCTACTCAGCAGGCTGCCCACCTACCCACCACTGCTGCCCCCCTACCCACCACTGCTACCCAGCAGGCTGCCCACCTACCCACTAGGCAATCAGGCTGCTCACCCTTAACCACCTACCCACCAGGCTATCAGCTTGCCAACACTCAAATCTGCTACCGATATTGTGTATTTTGTGGTCAGATCTGCTACCGACATTGTGTATTTTGTGGTCAGATTAACTGCCGACATTGTGTATTTTGTGGTCAGTTTAACTACCGTCATTGTGTATTTTGTGGTCAGTTTAACTACCGTCGTGTATTTTGTGGTCAGTTTAACAACCGTCATTGTGTATTTTGTGGTCAGTTTAACTACCGTCATTGTGTATTTTGTGGTCAGTTTAACTACCGTCGTGTATTTTGTGGTCAGTTTAACTACCGTCATTGTGTATTTTGTGGTCAGTTTAACTACCGATATTGTGTATTTTGTGGTGAAATCTGGTGCTGACATTGTGTATGTTCTGGTCAAATCTACCGCAAGATTGAATGATTTTTTTCTGGTCAAATCTGCCGACATGATTGAATGTATTTTCTTGTGAAATCTGCTCACATAACGTGTAATGTCTGGTGAAATGTTCTCGCATTACGTGTATTTTATGTTGAAAGCTTCTGACATTTTGTGTATTTTCTGGAGAAAAGCTGCGCAATGATGTGAATTTTCTGGAGAAAGGTTGACTAAAACTTGGGTGCACTTTTAAATTAGCTCCGCCCCATCCGGTCATAGCCACGCCCATTTTTTTCGCCGCGGCGCGCTTAGCGCGCCGCAGGTGGTGGACCGTGGGTGGGGGGGTGTCTTTCAATACCTAGCACCGGGTGTCAAATGCCCTAGGTACGCCACTGGGTAGATATGCCGGGATGTGGATATATCCTCACCAGGGAAAGGAGAACTGGGCTGGAGTTCCTGTGGTGGACTCATTGTCACGGCTGGTGAGGATTCTGATCTTCCCAGGTCATCTCCAGACCCTTCAGGGCCATCATTCATCTCTCCTGTATCTTCCCCAGGATCTCCTCATCTGTCTGTTGTCACATGGGAATGGGATCATTGATTTCAGATGTTTATAATTGTTCAGGTTCTCCCCGGGGCAGTCACCTCTACTAGGCAGGTCCTCAGTGGTGTCACCTCAGTATTGGCTGCTGACGACAGAAGGGGTCAGAGTGAGGAAAGCCAAACCACCGTAACCACCTACACACCAAGTTCCGTTCAATAAATATGTCATCCATACATAAGAGGAATTGTGACGCCCTCGCAATCTTCTCCAACGCCGATATCAAAGCTGTGATGCTTGCGGGATCTTTCAATACTGATAATGAAGAAGCAGCGAATGCACCATATTTCACTTACACACAGAGTCACAGAACAGCAAGCTTTTTCAACAGGGAAGTTCATTAACTTTCCACAGAACAGAGGTAATTAGTTTAGCAAGACTTTTCCTGTCTGAATCAACACTTCCTGCTGACAGCAGCTGACAAACCCAGCTGAAGAACACATTAGTTCTGCAGTACTTTATACATCAAAAGCAGCCTTCACACACTGGATGTCTGCAGAGTCACACCTGCCCATGCCTCGACACTTCCTACCAGAGTCCAAAGGAAGGGACCATACATGTGGTTCCCTCCACACAGCACTGTAACTTTAAAAAGCCTTCATTTTCATATTTGATGCTTTTCTAGCCACTAGGAGCAAGTTAAATGAACACATTTTTCAGAAGTTGTTAAGGCCAATCTGACACACCTTCCGGGAATTTCCCAGGCAAATCGGACATCCACACCCTGAGAAATAAAGGTTCTCAAGCATACTTTATTGTTTCATAATCATATTTCATATGGGTGAATTTGTAACGCCTTGTTGAAGGCAAATATGCAGTCCATTTCTTGGTACGACCTACGGGCAATGAGATACTGGCAAAGCGGGAATCCTGCCAAAATCTCTCTGGAGAGATCAAACTTGGTCCAGGGTCCTTTGTTCTTTAGTTGACGCCCGCGTACCAATATATATGCCGGCAGGACACTGGCCACAAATCCCCATTTTACATTATTCAATACAAAGACTTTATCACTTATTTGAATCCAAACACGGTATTTTGAACTTTTAGACATTCTACTTCATTTCTCACCTTTTACTTAAAAGGGGTTCTCCCGGGGGTGGGGGCGACTTCTATCAGCCCCCTGTAGCTGTCCCGCGCTGTCCTCCTCCAATCCGCCATTCCCCACTAGAGATGTCGCAAACCTCCAATTTTCAGAACCAAACCTTCCGCGAAAGGTTTGGTTCACACGAACTTTTGCGAACCGCAATAGACTTCAATGGGGAGGCAAACTTGAAAATTCAGAAAAATTTCTGCTGACTAGAAAAATGATAGAAACAATGTTTCAAGGGGTCGAATACCTGGAGGAAGACATGGCTGAGTGAAATACACATCAAAAGTCCCAGCAAAAAATCTAAATGTAATACTAAGCAGTGTTTTAAGGTCAAACATCTCATTGAATGTTCAATTGCAGGCCTACACTACTTTACAACTTCAGGAATTGTACTTCCTCTCTTCCTCCGCTCCTCACTCCAGGGAATTGTAGTATTTCAAAAGCCAGCTTACATACCTTGGTTGGGAATTGAACCCAGGTCTAGTGCCCTTCATCTCTCTCTCTCTCTCTCTCTCACCAACACTACATGCTGAAGCCAGTCTAGCATGTACCATTATGATATATCCAAGAGAAAATTGCTTAAGGATTTGTAGTATGTCAAAAGCTTACTCACATTGGCCAGGAATAGAACCCAGGCCTACCGCGTGGTAGGCTGCTATCCTAACCATTATACCACCAACACAACACACTACAATGCTACATGCTGAAGCCAGCCTAGCATGTACCATTGTGATATACCCAAGAGAAAAATGAGCTCTCTCTCTCTCTCTCTCCCTAGGACTTGATGCCATTAAAGTGAATTTTCACCTTAAAACCATCAATGGATACCGGCAGAATTTCACAGGCAATTTTGGAATTCCGCCGGATTGAAAAAGCAATTCTGTTCTGACCAAACGGAATGGAATGACCAATTTCCGCCCAAAATTGCGGAAAATACAATTCCGCGGAAAGCGGTCACCATCCCTACTAGAGAGAGAGAGAGAGAGAGATGAATCTACGTGGCTATCTGGGGTTATCTTCGGACAACTGTTGAACACAAAAGGCAAGGCCATGTCTGGGTGGGGTTAAACCACCAACCTTTCAGTTAACAGCCAAACGCGCTAATCAATTGTGCCACAGAGACTGTGTACCACAAAGACTGTGCATGCAGTAGCTGTTGAATGATTTTATGAGGATGTATGTGTGTCTTTTGGAGGGAGGAAGTAAGTCTAGCGGTAGGCCTGGGTTCTATTCCTGGCCAATGTGAGTTGGCTTTTGACATACTACAAATCCTTAAGCAATTTTCTCTTGGATATATCATGCTAGGCTGGCTTCAGCATGTAGTGTATGTGGTGGTAAAGTGGTGAAGTGAGCTACCTACCAAGCACTAAGACCTGGGTTCAATTTCCAGCCAAGGCATGTAAGCTGGCTTTTGAAATACTACAATACCCTGGAAGACGAGACCCTCCGGGAGGAGGGAGGGAGGGAGGAATAACCATCAGCTAGGAACAAACCTACAAGACCCTAACTAAACTCTCCCTAGCAGAGTTTGTCAGCAGCTGTCCCTTAACTAATTACTGTAAGCAGACGAGTGAGTAAAATGACAGGAGAACCTTGTCCTTTATAAGGGGGGGCGGGGCTCCAGGAGTGAGTGCAGTCTGATTGGTGACAATGTGCCTGCTGACTGTGATGTAGAGGGTCAAAGTTGACCGTAATGGAGCATTATGGGGGCAAACCGAACTTCCGCAAAAGTTCACCTTCGCCGGCGAACGCGAACCACCTAAAGTTCGCCTGGAACCGTTCGCGGGCAAACCATTCGGGCCATCTATATTCCCCACCGCTGGCACCGGGCAATTATTCGTCTAACAAGACGATTAATGCGCGCTCCCGTTCGCGTCATCGGATGCTTTCGGCGCAGTACGAAGTTCTCTTGTACTGCGCCTGCACAGTAAGCTTCCGATGCCGCACGCGGGACATTATAGCTACAGGGAGCTGATAGAAGCCCCAGGTAAGTGTCTGCCCCCCTCCCCCCAGAGAACTCCTTTAATTCTACCCAACCAATCTGTTCAGCTGCCAGACATGTTGATTTGCCAGCTCCCATGTATATCTGTGTGTATAATGATAAAATGATAACTGTTCCAGTTTTGCCCTTGCTACTGGATTATTGCGATCTGTGCAAGAACTCTCTGTCCTCCAAAAGGGTCCATCAGAGAAAAACGCCCCCCAGGGTGTGTGAGTGCTGGTGCAGGATTCCAAGGCTGCTCAGATCATAACATAGGAAGGAGGAGTCCACACACAGACTTGCTGGAACACTGTCTGTGTATTCCGATTGGTCAGATACAAATTGCATGTGTGTGTGTGTGATGGGACAATAAACTACTACACAGTGTTCCAGCAAGTCTGTGTGAGGACTCCTCCTTCCTATGTTATGTCCTCCAGAAGGGACACACTACCGCATGTTCTTTTATATATTGCTGATCCGTTAGCTAGGTGGCAAATAATTGTCTTCTTCCTTTTAGGAATAGCTAGCTCCGAGGTCTTTCTACCTCACCAATCTAGAGAGTGGTGGCAGCAAAATTCCCGATTTCCAGTGTGAAATCAATAACTTTATTTTACCGATTGTACCATGTATGGGCACGCCAACCAATCTTAAACGTTTACTTTGCTCACAGTGGATTTGCCTCCAGAACCCTCTAGTGGATGAGACCTGTATGGCAACTGTGGCCTAGTAAGACGGGGTTGGTGGGTGTTTGCCACAGGAATAAATCGAGGAAAATCAAATTAAGTAAATCTGAAACAACTAATTTTCAGTTATTTGTTTTGCTTGGAAAGTGGTGGAAAATATTTTTTTTAGCTGAGGCAAGAAAGCAATAAGAGTTATTCCTGAGATACGTTTTGGTGAATCTGCCTGCCTCAGGGTCCGATGTAAATAGGTGGACTTGCAGTATAGTCAGTTGGGTCATGTGAGGCTTTGGTAAGTATGATGAGAAGAGGTTTAGGTCATCCGCTGTTATCAATGTCTATCTTCACATTTTTTCTTTTCAGATGAGAGCTGCGATGCCGACGTCGTCCTCAAAGAGGCTACAGAACTTCTGCAGACAAAGTTTGAGATCTTCACCAGCACTATCCAGGTGGAGCGTTATCTAGAAGACATGGCGGTTTGCCCACGATGCCAGGACCCAAGTGCATGACCAGAAGGCCTTTTCTCTCCAGATTTTACTACCCATTAGCTGGAGTGGAACCAGACTCACAAGGGGTTCAGTCATTGTTCATTGGCTCATGTTCCATTCGTACCATTTGGTGGGTTCCATAATATTCATGGTACCCAACATACCAAATGAAGCCTGAAGCACATACCGTCAGCTCCTGGTCAGTATGAGTTACAATCAGATCTCACAAAGAAAGACAATGTAACCATATTGTATTCCAAATCTGCCAAAGGATAGTCCCAACCCAATTACATTCCAAAGAGTAACGTCAGCCCTCCCCTTGCCGCTATCTTATTTATTACTGTACCGCCAACATATGGAACCGATATGGGCCCTCAGTGGTGTCATTCCTGAGGTGACCTCTTCCCCAGCCATTTTCATGACACACAGAAGACTTTCCGTTGGGCTGGATCTTGTAGTAAAGCAGATAGCTAAAGGGCAAGAGGTGATTTTGGCTTCGCAGTCGGCATTGCGTCATAGACTTTTGTTGGTTAATCGACCGTTACTAACATTAGGCCATATCAGGGCTATAGCATCAACCATAGGCAGGTAGGGAGGCAGTGCTTAGGAGAACTCATGGAGAAGCATGTGATCAGTATGATCAGCTGATAGATTTGTAAGGTTGTGATCTGCTGCGGTGACTTCCTGGCTTACCACATGATCAGGACTGGCAAATCAGAGCCTTTTAAATCTATCAGCTGATCAAACTGATCACATTCAAGCATTGCCATCCCTATAGGCAGGGCAGATACAGTATGTCTCCATGCCATGGCTAACTGATCTGTGACACTTCATGAGAAACTCCTGAACAGAGGTCAGCCCCTCACTAGAAGAATTCTAGAATGTCTAATTCATGGAATATATGAGAGACATTCTAAAAATTCCACCTATAGAGAGGCCATTCATCCTGACATGTCCAGTTATGTCCCCTTCATGTCACTGAGGGTCTCAGAGGTGTCACAAGCAGCTGCAGACCTGGAGACTTGTGTGCCAGTTGTAAGCACTTACTTTTCCCAGATCTACTGAGAAAAACAGTGTTGCGGTAAAATGTATGTTTGTTTTATGGAGAAAAGGGAAAAAAGAATGGAACTGCTCTAAAGTGAAAGGAGCGCCTCTCTATGGAAAATAAAACCACAAAAAAACAGCTCAGTTCAGCTGCTCGGTGCCACGTATATGGCCAATATGCGACTTTAGTGCCTTTCACAGATGGGCCATCCCTGATGGTTTTGGCCCAGTAACAATAAACCTTTCAGTATGGAGATTTTTGTGCCTCGGTGGGCCGATCTCATGATGACGTTCCATGCCAAAGTGTTTTGAATTGGTTCTATTACCATGAATGATTGACCCACAATGGAATGGCTTGGTGGCTGAAGAGCCTGTGGACATGTTTGCGGTCAGACAGTTATGAAGCAGGTCCACACGTCACACCTTTTTAGCAGTAATTCTCTTTCCAGACCATGCCAGCTATTCGAGAGCATTTAAATGAGGTTTTGGAAAGTGTTTTCATTGTCTTTCGCCAGTAATGCCTTCCCTCTTTCCATCTACCATGACTGGTCCTGTGGTGCATCACACATTTCTCACGGGAGACTCCATCACTTGTCATCGGCCACTTCCATCTTCTAAATATGACTAAGATCTCTTCCCCATCTCTGGTTCCACTTCTCCTTCTTCCACCTATGCAGCATTTTTATCAACATTCCAAAGTGAAGTGTGATGCCCCCATCACCAACGCTATAACGTGAGCGCTCACCTTGGTCGGATATTGTGCAATTTATTGTGTCCTGTGATGTGAGAGCTGTAACTTGTCTGTCTTCTGTGTTTGTGTATGACCAGACTGCCAGCAATGACTGGACCTCTTTGGGGGACATGTTTTCCCTGTCGGTCCTTCTTAGGCTTAGCTGCTCTCTTTGTAAAAGAACCATACCGCTTGCTTGAGTTTCATGTCCTATTATTTGATTCCTGCCACACAGAGGGAATAGATTGTGATCCTGTTATGGATATGAAGGTGAGGTTAGAAGAAGCCTGAGGTTACAGAATCATAACAGAGTGATGGGTGGGGATCAGACAAGAGAGTTAGTGGTCCTCTCCTTGCTGGCAGTTTGCAGTGTCTTTGTGTTATGAAGATGAATGTGTTTGCAGAGCTGGGACCTGGTCTCCATGCCACTGAAATCCACAACCTGTGCCATGACCACATCAGTACCTTCAGTGCTGTGGCCAGAATTAGGCAGGTATGAAGGGCAATCTCAGCACACAATGGAAGCCGGGTGTTGCACAGCCCACCTCTGCCTGTCACCCACAAGCTAATGAGAGCAGACAATAAAAGGGAGATTACTTTCATGGACAGCAGTAGGACGCAGGACCGCATCTCATGTTAGACAAAGCAGGACCTCTATTCAAGTTCCAGCAGGACTCTGAGGAATCTGCCCACTTTAGGCCTGAGATTGGAAGCTCTCAGAACTCTGTCCACTGTGAGCTGGACATCAGAGCAGATTAACCTTCAGCCGACTACCTAACGCAGAATGACGGCGGCTCCCTCGTTCCTGCGCAACGCATATATGCATCATCTCGCGAGGAACCAGATTTTCCAGGAGCTCACTCCCATCAGTCTACGCAGCGGTCCCCAGCAATCAGCCGCCAGCCAGCTAACGATCGGAGCCGGAAGGCTGTTGATTTTATTTATTTGATTAAAAGGATTTATATAGTTCACAAAAATTCCCCCAAAAAGGGATAAAACTTAACATTTAATGAAATTTAATCTTAAAATTCCTACTAGATTACTGTCATATAGTTATTCAATTCATAAATTGATATGGTAGTTCAGTATGTATAGAGATAATCTCCCTCTACCACAACTTCACGTCAGTATGATAACTATTTACACAAACCCCCCACCATATACCAAAAAACCCGACATGTTTCACTTCCTAACGGAAGCTTTTTCAAGGGAAACCGTGCAGTGCATAAAGTGCATACAGTGCTAGGGTGCATAAAGAGTATACAGTGCTAGGGTGCATAAAGTGCATACAGTGCTGGGGTGCATAAAGTGCATACAGTGCTGGGGTGCATAAAGTGCATACAGTGCTGGGGTGCATAAAGTGCACACAGTGCTGGGGTGCATAAAGTGCACACAGTGCTGGGGTGCATAAAGTGCACACAGTGCTGGGGTGCATAAAGTGCATACAGTGCTGGGGTGCATAAAGTGCATACAGTGCTAGGGTGCATAAAGTGCATACAGTGCTAGGGTGCATAAAGTGCATACAGTGCTAGGGTGCATAAAGTGCATACAGTGCTAGGGTGCATAAAGTGCATACAGTGCTAGGGTGCATAAAGTGCATACAGTGCTAGGGTGCATAAAGTGCATACAGTGCTAGGGTGCATAAAGTGCATACAGTGCTGGGGTGCATAAAGTGCATACAGTGCTGGGGTGCATAAAGTGCACACAGTGCTGGGGTGCATAAAGTGCATACAGTGCTAGGGTGCATAAAGTGCATACAGTGCTAGGGTGCATAAAGTGCATACAGTGCTAGGGTGCATAAAGTGCATACAGTGCTAGGGTGCATAAAGTGCATACAGTGCTAGGGTGCATAAAGTGCATACAGTGCTGGGGTGCATAAAGTGCATACAGTGCTAGGGTGCATAAAGTGCATACAGTGCTAGGGTGCATAAAGTGCATACAGTGCTAGGGTGCATAAAGTGCATACAGTGCTAGGGTGCATAAAGTGCATACAGTGCTGGGGTGCATAAAGTGCATACAGTGCTAGGGTGCATAAAGTGCATACAGTGCTAGGGTGCAATACAAATGATTATAAAAACATTGTAATAGGTAACAAAGCGTATAGGCCTATGACAGCAGCAGCCCAATGGAGCCCAAAAAGGAGCCTAAGGGTGGTTATGCTGCTGCCTATCTTTTAGAGCAGAAAGGAGGTTCTGAGTTCAGGTCCGCTCTACCTTTGAATTATTTGTGTCTCACTGACCATCCCCAGTGAAGATCGCTTAGGCCCGGTTCACATTAGCGGTGGCTATCCGGAATCGCCGTGCCGGAGCCGCACCGCATGCGGAACGGACGAAACGGACGCACGGCATAGCAATGTAAGTCTATGCCACCGTTCACATGCGTCCGTTTCGTCCGGAGCCGGACCGGATCCGGACTCCGGCGTCCGTTCCAACATGCGCTATTTTTTGGTCCGGCTCCTCCGGCAGCCGTATCCGGGGCGGAGCCGGACTGCACCAGTTACCGGATAGCGCACAACACACTGGCTAAAAATCCGGATGTTCTACCCCACTTCCTATGAGGATTGTTGCGGCGATATTGGATCGGGGACACATGGGCAAGCATTTTGGAGTGGAGCAGCACGAGCTGGAGATGTTGGCAGCATGTTGGAGGTGGAGGTGAGTGCTAAACAGCGGAGGGCCTGATTCCACAGGTCCCCCTTCTGCTGACCTCCCAGACCCCAACATTTTTTTTGTTTTTTACGTAACTTTTGCCAAACGGATCCGGATCGCATCCTGATGAACACCTGATGCAACCTGACCGGATCCGGATCGGATCCGGATCAGAACCGTACGGATCCGATCCGGATCCGGTCCGGTCAGGTCATCCGGTCCGTTTGGCAGACAACCGCAAGTGTGAACGGGGCCTAACAGGAAGTAGGAAATTCCAGCAGGAAGTGTAGATTTACATGGAAAACATTCAGATAGCGGCACACTAAAAGTTCATGAGTTAGTGTGTCTGTAATGCACACTGTCTGTGACCTGACGGATTCCCACCTCGCCCAGTAAGGAGAGGCACTCGCCCCTTTTCTAGAACTCTCTCCCTCTGCTAGATAGGGCCAACATCTAGGCCGCCCCCACCTTTATCCAGGTATCCCTGTGAGTACTCCGGCTTGTGTACTTCTCGTGACCCAAATCACCTCAACGGACAATCAAGCCCCCATAGCGTAACACCACATTATACAATGTTATTAAGTTAAAAATTCCCACTGAGAGATCACAGCATAAATATAGGGCCCAGAGTCCTCACGGGCTCTATCCGGAGTGATGGCCACCTGGCTGGCTAGGAACAGCGCTGCTGTTCTCTTCGCCTCCCGTCTACTTCCTTTTACTGTGAGAGGTGGGGTATGACTATAAGGCTTAGAGGAAGTCTTCCACTACGGAAGATTGCATGCAGGAAGTCATTCCATTCCAACAGGAAGTAACAAATGCATGCAGGAAGTCATTCCATTCCAACAGGAAGTAACAAATGCATGCAGGAAGTCATTCCATTCCAACGGGAAGTAACAAATGCATGCAGGAAGTCATTCCATTCCAATGGGAAGTATAGATTGCATACAGGAAGTCATTCCATTCCAACAGGAAGTAACAAATGCATGCAGGAAGTCATACCATTCCAATGGGAAGTAACAAATGCATGCAGGAAGTCATTCCATTCCAACAGGAAGTAACAAATGCATGCAGGAAGTCATTCCATTCCAACAGGAAGTAACAAATGCATGCAGGAAGTCATTCCATTCCAAAAGGAAGTAACAAATGCATGCAGGAAGTCATACCATTCCAACGGGAAGTAACAAATGCATGCAGGAAGTCATTCCATTCCAACAGGAAGTAACAAATGCATGCAGGAAGTCATTCCATTCCAACGGGAAATAACAAATGCATGCAGGAAGTCATTCCATTCCAACAGGAAGTAACAAATGCATGCAGGAAGTCATTCCATTCCAACGGGAAGTAACAAATGCATGCAGGAAGTCATTCCATTCCAACGGGAAGTAACAAATGCATGCAGGAAGTCATTCCATTCCAATGGGAAGTATAGATTGCATACAGGAAGTCATTCCATTCCAACGGGAAGTATAGATTGCATACAGGAAGTCATTTCATTCCAACGGGAAGTATAGATTGCATACAGGAAGTCATTTAATTCCAACGAGAGGTATAGATTGCATAAAAGAAGTCATTCCAACAGGAAGTGTAGATTAAATACAGGAAGTAATTATTTTCCAAACAGAAATTGTAGATTGCAAACAGGAAGTCATCCCATTCCAACAGGAAGTAACAAATGCATGCAGGAAGTCATTCCATTCCAACGGGAAGTATAGATTGCATACAGGAAGTCATTCCATTCCAACAGGAAGTAACAAATGCATGCAGGAAGTCATTCCATTCCAACGGGAAGTAACAAATGCATGCAGGAAGTCATTCCATTCCAACAGGAAGTAACAAATGCATGCAGGAAGTCATTCCATTCCAACAGGAAGTAACAAATGCATGCAGGAAGTCATTCCATTCCAACGGGAAGTATAGATTGCATACAGGAAGTCATTCCATTCCAACAGGAAGTATAGATTGCATACAGGAAGTCATTCAATTCCAACGAGAGGTATAGATTGCATAAAAGAAGTCATTCCAACAGGAAGTGTAGATTAAATACAGGAAGTAATTATTTTCCAAACAGAAATTGTAGATTGCAAACAGGAAGTCATCCCATTCCAACAGGAAGTAACAAATGCATGCAGGAAGTCATTCCATTCCTACGTGAAGTATAGATTGCATACAGTGGGCTTGATTCACAAAGCGGTGCTGTTAGCACGCCTGTGAAAACCCCCTTAGCACGGCTAAACAAGCTTTTCCCGCGTAAAACTTTACGCGCGTACTGCACAGAGCGCAGGGCGCTCCGCGCGAAGTGCCCATTAAAGCCTATGGGACTTTGCGCGCGTAAAACTTTGATTGAGAAATCCGGTGCTAACCTACTTAGCACCCTGGTTAGCGCGTCTAAAGACTTTAGACGTGCTAAGTAGGTTAGCACCGCTTTGTGAATCAAGCCCAAGAAGTCATTCCATTCCAACAGGAGGTATAGATTGCATAGAAGAAGTCATTCCAACAGGAAGTGTAGATTAAATACAGGAAGTAATTATTTTCCAAACAGAAATTGTAGATTGCAAACAGGAATTTATTCCATTCCAGCAGGAAATATAGATTGCATACAGGAAGTCATTCTATCCCAACAGGAAGTGTATATTGCATACAAGAAGTCATTGTATTCCAATAGGAAGCGAAGATTGCATACAGGAAGTCATTCTTTTCCAAGAGGAAGCGTAGATTACATAGAGGAAGTCATTATTTTCCAACAGGAAGTGTAAGTTGCATACAGGAACTCATTCCAATTCAGCAGGAATTGAAGATTGCATAGAGGAAGCCATTCTATTTCAACAGGAAGAGGAAATTGCATACAAGAAGTCATTCCAATCCATCAGGAAGTGGAGATTGCATACAGGAAGTGATTTTTTTTTCCAACAGGAAGAGGAGATTGCATACATGAAGTCATTCCATTCAAACAGGAAGTGTAGATTGCATACAGGAAGTCATTCTATTCCAAAAGTAATTGTAGATTTCATACAGGAAGTATAGATTGCATACTGAATGCCATTCCATTCCAACAGGAAGTGTGGATTGCATACATAGTTACATAGTTACATAGCTATTTGGGTTGAAAAAAGACATACGTCCATCGAGTTCAACCAGAGAACAAAGTACAACACCAGCCTGCTCCCTCACATATCCCTGCTGATCCAGAGGAAGGCACAACACCAGCCTGCACCCTCACATATCCCTGCTGATCCAGAGGAAGGCACAATACCAGCCTGCTCCCTCACATATCCCTGCTGATCCAGAGGAAGGCACAACACTAGCCTGCACCCTCACATATCCCTGCTGATCCAGAGGAAGGCACAACACCAGCCTGCACCCTCACATATTCCTGCTGATCCAGAGGAAGGCACAACACCAGCCTGCACCCTCACATATCCCTGCTGATCCACAGGAAGGTACAACACCAGCCTGCACCCTCACATATCCCTGCTGATCCAGAGGAGGATACAACACCAGCCTGCACCCTCACATATCCCTGCTGATCCAGAGGAAGGCATAACACCAGCCTGCACCCTCGCATATCCCTGCTGATCCAGAGGAAGGTACAACACCAGCCTGCTCCCTCACATATCCCTGCTGATCCAGAGGAAGGTACAACACCAGCCTGCTTCCTCACATATCCCTGCTGATCCAGAGGAAGGCACAACACCAGCCTGCACCCTCACATATCCCTGCTGATCCAGAGGAAGGTACAACACCAGCCTGCTCCCTCACATATCCCAGCTGATCCAGAGGAAGGCACAACACCAGCCTGCTCCCTCACATATCCCTGCTGATCCAGAGGAAGGTACAACACCAGCCTGCACCCTCACATATCCCTGCTGATCCAGAGGAAGGCACAACACCAGCCTGCACCCTCACATATCCCTGCTGATCCAGAGGAAGGTACAACACCAGCCTGCTCCCTCACATATCCCTGCTGATCCAGAGGAAGGCACAACACCAGCCTGCACCCTGACATATCCCTGCTGATCCAGAGGAAGGCACAGCACCAGCCTGCCCCCTCACATATCCCTGCTGATCCAGAGGAAGGTACAACACCAGCCTGCACCCTCACATATCCCTGCTGATCCACAGGAAGGTACAACACCAGCCTGCTCCCTCACATATCCCTGCTGATCCAGAGGAAGGCACAACACCAGCCTGCTCCCTCACATATCCCTGCTGATCCAGAGGAAGGCACAACACCAGCCTGATCCCTCACATATCCCTGCTGATCCAGAGGAAGGCACAACACCAGCCTGCTCCTCCTCACATATCCCTGCTGATCCAGAGGAAGGCACAACACCAGCCTGCACCCTCACATATCCCTGCTGATCCAGAGGAAGGCACAACACCAGCCTACTCCCTCACATATCCCTGCTGATCCAGAGGAAGGCACAACTCCAGCCTGCACCCTCACATATCCCTGCTGATCCAGAGGAGGATACAACACCAGCCTGCTCCCTCACATATCCCTGCTGATCCAGAGGAAGGCACAACACCAGCCTACTCCCTCACATATCCCTGCTGATCCAGAGGAAGGTACAACACCAGCCTGCACCCTCACATATCCCTGCTGATCCAGAGGAAGGTACAACACCAGCCTGCTCCCTCACATATCCCTGCTGATCCAGAGGAAGGTACAACACCAGCCTGCACCCTCACATATCCCTGCTGATCCAGAGGAAGCCACAACATCAGCCTGCACCCTCACATATCCCTGCTGATCCAGAGGAAGGTACAACACCAGCCTGCTCCCTCACATACCCCTGCTGATCCAGAGGAAGGCACAACACCAGCCAGCACCCTCACATATCCCTGCTGATCCAGAGGAAGGTACAGCACCAGCCTGCTCCCTCACATATCCCTGCTGATCCAGAGGAAGGCACAACACCAGCCTGCACCCTCACATATCCCTGCTGATCCAGAGGAAGGCACAACCCAGCCTGCTCCCTCCCATATCCCTGCTGATCCAGAGGAAGGCACAACACCAGCCTGCTCCCTCACATATCCCTGCTGATCCAGAGGAAGGTACAACACCAGCCTGCTCCTTCACATATCCCTGCTGATCCAGAGGAAGGTACAACACCAGCCTGCTCCCTCACATATCCTGCTGATCCAGAGGAAGGCACAACACCAGCCTGCTCCCTCACATATCCCTGCTGATCCAGAGGAAGGCACAACACCAGCCTGCACCCTCACATATCCCTGCTGAGCCAGAGGAAGGCACAACACCAGCTTGCTCCCTCACATATCCCTGCTGATACAGAGGAAGGCACAACACCAGCCTGCACCCTCACATATCCCTGCTGATCCAGAGGAAGGTACAACACCAGCCTGCTCCCTCACATATCCCTGCTGATCCAGAGGAAGGTACAACACCAGCCTGCTCCCTCACATATCCCTGCTGATCCAGAGGAAGGCACAACACCAGCCTGCACCCTCACATATCCCTGCTGATCCAGAGGAAGGCACAACACCAGCCTGCACCCTCACATATCCCTGCTGATCCAGAGGAAGGCACAACACCAGCCTGCTCCCTCACATATCCCTGTTGATCCAGAGGAAGGCACAACACCAGCCTGCTCCCTCACATTTCCCTGCTGATCCAGAGGAAGGCACAACACCAGCCTGCACCCTCACATATCCCTGCTGATCCAGAGGAAGGCACAACACCAGCCTGCTCCCTCACATATTCCTGCTGATCCAGAGGAAGGCACAACACCAGCCTGCTCCCTCACATATCCCTGCTGATCCAGAGGAAGGCACAACACCAGCCTGCTCCCTCACATATTCCTGCTGATCCAGAGGAAGGCACAACACCAGCCTGCTCCCTCACATATCCCTGCTGATCCAGAGGAAGGCACAACACCAGCCTGCTCCCTCACATATCCCTGCTGATCCAGAGGAAGGCACAACACCAGCCTGCTCCCTCACATATCCCTGCTGATCCAGAGGAAGGTACAACACCAGCCTGCTCCCTCACATATCCCTGCTGATCCAGAGGAAGGTACAACACCAGCCTGCACCCTCACATATCCCTGCTGATCCAGAGGAAGGCACAACACTAGCCTGCTCCCTCACATATCCCTGCTGATCCAGAGGAAAGTACAACACCAGCCTGCTCCCTCACATATCCCTGCTGATCCAGAGGAAGGCACAACACCAGCCTGCACCCTCACATATCCCTGCTGATCCAGAGGAAGGCACAACACCAGCCTGCTCCCTCACATATCCCTGCTGATCCAGAGGAGGGCGAAAAACCCTTACAAGGCATGGTCCAATTAGCCCCAAAAGGGAAAAAAAATCCTTCCCGACTCCAGATGGCAATCAGATAAAATCCCTGAATCAACATCATTGGGCATTACCTAGTAACTGTAGCCATGGATGTCTTTCAATGCAAGGAAAGCATCTAAGCCCCCTTTAAATGCAGGTATAGAGTTTGCCATAACGACTTCCTGTGGCAATGCATTCCACATCTTAATCACTCTTACTGTGAATAACCCTTTCCAAAATAAATGGCTAAAACGTTTTTCCTCCATGCGCAGATCATGTCCTCTAGTCCTTTGAGAAGGCCTAGGGACAAAAAGCTCATCCGCCAAGCTATTATATTGCCCTCTGATGTATTTATACATGTTAATTAGATCTCCTCTAAGGCGTCTTTTCTCTAGACTAAATAAACCCAGTTTATCTAACCTTTCTTGGTAAGTGAGACCTTCCATCCCACGTATCAATTTTGTAGCTCGTCTCTGCACCTGCTCTAAAACTGCAATATCTTTTTTGTAATGTGGTGCCCAGAACTGAATTCCATATTCCAGATGTGGCCTTACTAGAGAGTTAAACAGGGGCAATATTATGCTAGCATCTCAAGTTTTTATTTCCCTTTTAATGCATCCCAAAATTTTGTTAGCTTTAGCTGCAGCTGCTTGGCATTGAATACGATTATTTAACTTGTTGTCGATGAGTACTCCTAAGTCCTTCTCCAAGTTTGATGTCCCCAACTGTATCCCATTTATTTTGTATGGTGCTAGACCATTGGTACGTCCAAAATGCATGACTTTACATTTGTCAACATTTAATTTAATCTGCCATGTATGTGCCCATATAGCCATCCTATCCAGATCCTGTTGCAATATGACACTATCTTCCTGAGAGTTGATGATTCTGCACGATTTTGTATCATCTGCAAAAATAGCAACATTGCTCACTACTGCATCCTACTAGGTCATTAATAAATAAATTGAAGAGCACTGGATCCAGTACAGACCCCTGTGGAACCCCACTGATAACAGTCACCCATTTTGAGTACGATCCATTGACCACAACTCTTTGTTTTCTGTCCATTAGCCAGTTCCCTATCCATGAACACAGACTCTTCCCCAGTCCTTGCATCCTCAACTTTTGCACCAGACTTCTGTGGGGAACAGTGTCGAAGGCCTTTGCAAAGTCCAAGTATATCACATCTACAGCATTCCCAATATCCATATTAGCATTCACTACCTCATAAAAGCTGAGCATGTTAGTCAAACAGGACCTGTCTTTAGTAAACCCATGTTGATGCTGAGAAATAAGATTATTTTCTACTATGAAGTCATGTATAGTATCTCTTAGTAACCCCTCAAATAGTTTGCATACAACTGATGTTAAGCTTACAGGTCTATAATTTCCTGGATCTGATGTTTTGCCCTTCTTAAATAATGGGAAAATGTGGGCTGTACGCCAATCCACTGGGACTCTGCCAGTTGCAAGAGAGTCACAAAAGATAAGATAAAGGGGTTTATCTATAACTGAACTTAATTCCCTTAGGACCCGAGGATGCATGCCATCCGGGCCAGGTGCCTTGTCTATTTTTAATTTAATTAGTCTTGTCTTCACTTATTCCTGCGTTAAGTATTTAAAGCCGCATCTACACTCGTAGATGCGGCCGCGATGTTCCTTATCAATCGATCTGCTGAAGCGGATGATTGATAAGATCCGACAGGACGGATCTCCCCCGCCGCGGATTCCCTGCTCGCTCCCCGTGAGGGGACAATGGCAGGGAATCGAGCGGAAGATAAGCGGCGCGGCGTGGGGACGAGCGGGAATCGATCAGGTATTGATTCCGGCGCACGCGCGGCGAGTGGGGACGCGGAAGAGGCGATCCGGCGGCTAATCGAGCCGCCGGATCGCCGCCTCATCTACTCGTGTAGATGAGGCTTAATATTACAGTTGGAAGATTGAAACTCTTCTGCCTCTGTAATTTGCAACAGTGCTGTTTCCTTTGTGAAGACAGAAGCAAAGAAAGCATTTAATAACTCTGCCTTACCTTGGTCATCCACCATTGAGTTCCCACCCTCATCCTTTAGGATTCCTATACAGTCAACCTTTCTTTTTTTAGAGTTGATGTACTTGTAAAACTTCTTTGGGTTAGATTTGATATCCCTAGCGATTTGATTTTCAGCTTTGATCTTTGCCAGCCTAATTTCTTTTTTACAACTTTTATTGCACTCCTTATAATTGCTTAATGCAGCCTCCAGTCACTCCATGGGGAAGTGGAGATTGTATAGAGGAAGTCATTATTTTCCAACAGGAAGTGTAGATTGCATATAGCAAATTATTACAATCAAGAATGAAGTGGAGAATGCATAGAGGTAGCCATTCTATTTCAACAGGAAGAGGAGATTGTCTACAGGAAGTCATTCCATTCCAACAGGAAGTGTGGATTGCATACAGGAAGTCATTTTATTCCAGCTGAAAGAGGAGATTGCATACAGGAAATTATTCCATTGCAACAGGAAGTGTAGACAGGAAATTATTCCATTCCAAGAGGAAGTGTAGATTACACACAGGAAGTCATTCTATTCCAGTAGGAAGCGAAGATTGCATAGAGGAAGTGTACATTGCATAGAAGTAGTAGTTGCATTCCAACAGGAAGTGGAGATTGCATACAGGAAGTAATTCCATTCCAGCAGGAAGTATAGATTACATACAGGAAGTCATCATACCTCCCAACTTTTTGAGATGAGAAAAAGGGACACTTAAGCCACGCCCCTGACAACACCCCTGGCCACGCCCCCACCACACCTCTAGTCACGCATACCATAAAAATTTCATAAGAAAAATATGTTGTTTTATACTTCAAACCACACTGGTCGTTTCTATCGTGCTTAATTTTCCTTCATAGTAACATTTTAAAATTAGTAATATATCAATTTAAAGGATGGGAATAAAGTTTAGAGTCAAACACATTTTTAGTATAGAAATATACATATTTATATAGAAAGAGGGACAAAGTCCTGAAAGAGGGACAAATGAGGGTGAAAGGGGGACGGAGGGACAGGGCTCCCAACAAGGGACTGTCCCCCCGAAAAAGGGACAGTTGGGAGCTATGGAAGTCATTCTATTCCATCAGGAAATGGAGATTGCATACAGGAAATCATTCCAATCCAGCAGGAAGTGTAGATTGCATAAAAGTAGAAGATCCATTCCAACAAGAAGTGGAGATTGCATACAGGAAGTGTACTGTGCAAAGAGGAAGTCAATCTACTCCAACAGGAAGTGTAGATTGCAAATAGGAAGTTGTTTCATTCCAACAGGGAGTGTAAATTGCAAACAAAAAGTAATTCCCTTCCAACAGGAAGTGTAAATTGCATAAAGGAAGTAGTTACATTCCAAAAAGAAGTATGGATTGCACACAAGAAGTCATTCCATTCTGGGCGAGAGTGTAGATTGCAACAGGAAGTAATCATCTGGCAACAGGAAGTATGGATTCCAGCATCATGGAGACCAACGTCCAGCTGCGATGTGAAGATTGTGTTTTGTCTCTGTGTATTATCACACTGTGTGTGTAATGTCCTTCATGTCCCTGTGAGACTGGAGCTGCTCTGTGTACGCCCCCTGCTGGGGGGTGCCTCAGGCTCATTCTGTGAAGCTGTGCTGGGCAAGGTGACCCCCTCCCCATAGCACGCTAAACTCTATTTACTATTCTTCTCCAAATCATAATGCAAACTTGACCTGGACTTATCAAGTATTGCCTGTTGTTAACCCTTGCCTGGGTCATATCAGAGCATAGTGAGGGCTGCATAGCTGTGCCACTTGGTAGCAAAGTGAATAATACATGTGTAGCAGACAGCTGGTATTGTTTAAAGGAATCGTCAAGCAAAATATGCTGCCCCAAGATATACTTACCCAGGGCTTCCTCCAGCCCCTTGCAGCATCTCTGCTCGCAGCTGCCGGCCCGGGGTCCTCGCAGGTGCAGAGGCTGACCTCAAGGTCGTCCTCTACTGCGCCTGCACAAGTGCCGCTGTCAATCAAGTCCATGCTGTCCGCAGTGTACTGCGCAGGTGCATGTAGAGGAGGTCGGCCTCTGCCCCAGAAAGGTGCAAGTGGAGATGCTGTGAGAGACATGTCGGCTGCAAGGGGCTGGAGGAAGCCCCAGGTAAGTATATCATAGGGCAGCATATTATGCTTGACCATTCCTTTAAAAAGAAAACACGCAGCCTGCATTTCCCTCTAACTTCAGGTGTGGTTTAAGGCCTGGCAGCAAGCTTGCAGCAAAACTTTACTATCATTTATCTCCGCCTTTCATCTGGCGGGTTCAGAGTCTGGTTCTCAAATCATGCATGCACGTCGCAATGCCAGAGAATCAGAGCCGCGCTAGCCTGCAGCAGTACCCCCCTCCCCCCGCCCTTCTTCTGCCCAGCCGAAAAGCGGCCCTAGTCCTGCCAGATGCAGTCTCCATTTCCCTCTAACTTCAGGTGTGGTTTAAGGCCTGGCAGCAAGATTTCAGCAAAACTTTACTATCATTGGTCTAACTGCCCCCCCCCCCCCCCAACCCCACTGAGAATAGACTTCTACCCAGCCATAGAGCAGCCCGTAGTCCAGCCACATGGAACCCTCTGTACCTGCAGCATCTCCCCACTGAGAATACACTTCTGCCCAGCCATAGAGCAGACCGTAGTCCAGCCACATGGAACCCTCTGTACCTGCAGCATCTCCCCACTGAGAATAGACTTCTACCCAGCCATAGAGCATCCCGTAGTCCAGCCACATGGAGTCCTCTGTACCTGCAGCATCTCCCCCACTGAGAATAGACTTCTGCCCAGCCATAGAGCAGCCGGTAGTCCAGCCACATGGAGCCCTCTGTACCTGCAGCATCTCCCCACTGAGAATAGACTTCTACCCAGCCATAGAGCAGCCCGTAGCACAGCCACATGGAACCCTCTGTACCTGCAGCAGCCCCTCCACTGAGAATAGACTTCTGCCCAGCCATAGTGCAGCCGGTAGTCCAGCCACATGGAGCCCTCTGTACCTGCAGCATCTCCCCACTGAGAATAGACTTCTACCCAGCCATAGAGCAGCCCGTAGCACAGCCACATGGAGTCCTCTGTACCTGCAGCATCTCCCCACTGAGAATAGACTTCTACCCAGCCATAGAGCAGCCCGTAGCACAGCCACATGGAACCCTCTGTACCTGCAGCAGCCCCTCCACTGAGAATAGACTTCTGCCCAGCCATAGTGCAGCCCGTAGTCCAGCCACATGGAACCCTCTGTACCTGCAGCATCTCCTCACTGAGAATAGACTTCTGCCCAGCCATAGAGCAGCCCGTAGTCCAGCCACATGGAACCCTCTGTACCTGCAGCATCTCCCCACTGAGAATAGACTTCTGCCCAGCCATAGAGCAGCCCGTAGTCCAGCTACATGGTGCCCTCTGTACCTGCAGCATCTCCCCCACTGAGAATACACTTCTGCCCAGCCATAGAGCAGACCGTAGTCCAGCCACATGGAGCCCTCTGTACCTGCAGCATCTCCCCCACTGAGAATAGACTTCTGCCCAGCCATAGTGCAGCCCGTAGTCCAGCCACATGGAACCCTCTGTACCTGCAGCATCTCCTCACTGAGAATAGACTTCTGCCCAGCCATAGAGCAGCCCGTAGTCCAGCTACATGGTGCCCTCTGTACCTGCAGCAGCCCCCCACTGAGAATAGACTTCTGCCCAGCCATAGAGCAGCCCGTAGTCCAGCTACATGGTGCCCTCTGTACCTGCAGCAGCCCCCCACTGAGAATAGACTTCTGCCCAGCCATAGAGCAGCCCGTAGTCCAGCTACATGGTGCCCTCTGTACCTGCAGCATCTCCCCCACTGAGAATAGACTTCTGCCCAGCCATAGAGCAGCCCGTAGTCCAGCTACATGGTGCCCTCTGTACCTGCAGCATCTCCCCACTGAGAATAGACTTCTGCCCAGCCATAGAGCAGCCCGTAGTCCAGCTACATGGTGCCCTCTGTACCTGCAGCATCTCCCCACTGAGAATAGACTTCTGCCCAGCCATAGAGCAGCCCGTAGTCCAGCTACATGGTGCCCTCTGTACCTGCAGCATCTCCCCACTGAGAATAGACTTCTGCCCAGCCATAGAGCAGCCTGTAGTCCAGCCACACGGAGCCCTCTGTACCTGCAGCATCTCCACCACTGAGAATAGACTTCTGCCCAGCCATAGAGCAGCCCGTAGTCCAGCTACATGGTGCCCTCTGTACCTGCAGCATCTCCCCACTGAGAATAGACTTCTGCCCAGCCATAGAGCAGCCTGTAGTCCAGCCACACGGAGCCCTCTGTACCTGCAGCATCTCCCCCACTGAGAATAGACTTCTGCCCAGCCATAGAGCAGCCTGTAGTCCAGCCACATAGAGTCCTCTGTACCTGCAGCAGCCCCTCCACTGAGAATAGACTTCTGCCCAGCCATAGAGCAGCCTGTAGCACAGCCACATGGAGTCCTCTGTACCTGCAGCATCTCCCCACTGAGAATAGACTTCTGCCCAGCCATAGAGCAGCCCGTAGTCCAGCTACATGGTGCCCTCTGTACCTGCAGCAGCCCCCCACTGAGAATAGACTTCTGCCCAGCCATAGAGCAGCCTGTAGTCCAGCCACACGGAGCCCTCTGTACCTGCAGCATCTCCCCCACTGAGAATAGACTTCTGCCCAGCCATAGAGCAGCCTGTAGTCCAGCCACATAGAGTCCTCTGTACCTGCAGCAGCCCCTCCACTGAGAATAGACTTCTGCCCAGCCATAGAGCAGCCTGTAGTCCAGCCACATGGAGTCCTCTGTACCTGCAGCAGCCCCTCCACTGAGAATAGACTTCTGCCCAGCCATAGTGCAGCCTGTAGTCCAGCCACATGGAGCCCTCTGTACCTGCAGCATCTCCCCACTGAGAATAGACTTCTGCCCAGCCATAGAGCAGCCTGTAGTCCAGCCACATAGAGTCCTCTGTACCTGCAGCAGCCCCTCCACTGAGAATAGACTTCTGCCCAGCCATAGAGCAGCCTGTAGTCCAGCCACATGGAGTCCTCTGTACCTGCAGCAGCCCCTCCACTGAGAATAGACTTCTGCCCAGCCATAGTGCAGCCTGTAGTCCAGCCACATGGAGCCCTCTGTACCTGCAGCATCTCCCCACTGAGAATAGACTTCCGCCCAACCATAGAGCAGCCCGTAGTTAGAGTTGAGCTGAAATTTTCGTAATTTCGCATTACTATAATTACGCATGCGAAATTTGCGATTACGATGCGAAATTAGCGTAGCGAAATTGCCATTAAAATCGTAATTGAAAATACCGTAAGCGAAATTTTCAACGCGAAATTTCGCGTTTCGTTCATGCCGTAATTTCGCATTAAACACTACCGTAATTTCGCGTTAAACCGTAACGCTCCGTATAATATAAAAAAGCCGCCGACTTTAAGGGTTAATAGCAAAGCCCCCTTAAATGCTAAGAGCCTCAAATTTGGAGAATATATTAAGGAGATCAGGAGGAATAAGAGGAAAAATTTTTTTTTCAAAAAGACCTTATAGTTTTTGAGAAAATCGATGTTAAAGTTTCAAAGGAAAAATGTAAACATTTAAAATCCCGCCGACTTTAACGGTTAATAGCAAAGCCTGCTTAAAGTTTAGGAACACCAAATTCCCAGGGTATATTAAGGGGATCAGTGGGAATAAGAGGAAAAATTTTTTTTTCAAAAAGACCTTATAGTTTTTGAGAAAATCGATTTTTAAGTTTCAAGGGCGAAAATGTCTTTTAAATGCGGAAAATGTCAGTTTTTTTTGCACAGGTAACAATAGTGTATTATTTTCATAGATTCCCCCAAGTGGGAAGAGTTTTACTTACTTCGTTCTGAGTGTGGGAAATATAAAAAAAAAACGACGTGGGGTCCCCCCTCCCAGACCTCTTTAACCCCTTGTCCCCCATGCAGGCTGGGATAGCCAGAATGCGGAGCACCGGCCGCGTGGGGCTCCGCACCCTGACTATACCAGCCCGCATGGTCCATGGATTGGGGGGTCTCGGAAGGGGAGGGGCAGCCAAGCTTTCCCCTCCCCCTCCGAGCCCTTGTCCAATCCAAGGACAAGGGGCTCTTCTCCACCTCCGATGGGCGGTGGAGGTGGAGGCCGCGATTTCCTGGGTGGGGGGTTCATGGTGGAATCTGGGAGTCCCCTTTAAAAAGGGGTCCCCCAGATGCCCACCCCCCTCCCAGGAGAAATGAGTATAGAGGTACTTGTAGTACCCCTTACCCATTTCCTTTAAGAGTTAAAAGTAAATAAACACACAAACACATAGAAAAAGTATTTTAATTGAACAAAAAACATAACCACGAAAAAAGTCCTTTAATATTCTTAATTAACCATTAATACTTACCTGTCCCTTTAAATAAATGATCCCACGCAATATCCTCGGAAATGTTCTATCAGTTACAATGTAACAAAGTTATTACAATATAACAACTTTGTTACATTGTAACTACGCCGCACCCGACGTCACTCACCGCCGCCGCCGCCGCGTCTGTGCTGCAGGACCCGACAGAGCTCTGAGCTATATAGCTCAGAGCTCTCGAAAGCATCTTTGTATTTGGGCTCCAAGGAGCCCCATTGGTCCTTAGCAGACCAATGGGGTTCCTTCTGATTTGAAGGAACCCCATTGGTCTGCTAAGGACCAATGGGGCTCCTTGGAGCCCAAATACAAAGATGCTTTAGAGAGCTCTGAGCTATATAGCTCAGAGCTCTGTCGGGTCCGTGCAGGACGCTAAGTCCCCGCCGGCTCCGCTGCCCTCCCCGCCTCTCCCACATGTCACCCACATGTCACCCACATGTGGGTGACATGTGGGTGACAGATGTGGGCGGGGTGGACAGCGGGAGCTGCGGGGACTTAGCGTCCTGCACGGACGCGTATGCGGCGGCTGAGCGGCGAGTGGCGTCGGGTGCGGCGTAGTTACAATGTAACAAAGTTGTTACATTGTAATAACTTTGTTACATTGTAACTGATAGAACATTTCCGAGGATATTGCGAGGGATCATTTATTTAAAGGGACAGGTAAGTATTAATGGTTAATTAAGAATATTAAAGGACTTTTTTCGTGGTTATGTTTTTTGTTCAATTAAAATACTTTTTCTATGTGTTTGTGTGTTTATTTACTTTTAACTCTTAAAGGAAATGGGTAAGGGGTACTACAAGTACCTCTATACTCATTTCTCCTGGGAGGGGGGTGGGCATCTGGGGGACCCCTTTTTAAAGGGGACTCCCAGATTCCACCATGAACCCCCCACCCAGGAAATCGCGGCCTCCACCTCCACCGCCCATCGGAGGTGGAGAAGAGCCCCTTGTCCTTGGATTGGACAAGGGCTCGGAGGGGGAGGGGAAAGCTTGGCTGCCCCTCCCCTTCCGAGACCCCCCAATCCATGGACCATGCGGGCTGGTATAGTCAGGGTGCGGAGCCCCACGCGGCCGGTGCTCCGCATTCTGGCTATCCCAGCCTGCATGGGGGACAAGGGGTTAAAGAGGTCTGGGAGGGGGGACCCCACGTCGTTTTTTTTTTTATATTTCCCACACTCAGAACGAAGTAAGTAAAACTCTTCCCACTTGGGGGAATCTATGAAAATAATACACTATTGTTACCTGTGCAAAAAAAACTGACATTTTCCGCATTTAAAAGACATTTTCGCCCTTGAAACTTAAAAATCGATTTTCTCAAAAACTATAAGGTCTTTTTGAAATTTTTTTTTTCCTCTTATTCCCACTGATCCCCTTAATATACCCTGGGAATTTGGAGTTCCTAAACTTTAAGCAGGCTTTGCTATTAACCGTTAAAGTCGGCGGGTTTTTAAATGTTTACATTTTTCCTTTGAAACTTTAACATCGATTTTCTCAAAAACTATAAGGTCTTTTTGAAAAAAAATGTTTTCCTCTTATTCCCACTGATCCCCTTAATATACCCTGGGAATTTGGTGTTCCTAAACTTTAAGCAGGCTTTGCTATTAACCGTTAAAGTCGGCGGGTTTTTAAATGTTTACATTTTTCCTTTGAAACTTTAACATCGATTTTCTCAAAAACTATAAGGTCTTTTTGAAAAAAAATTTTTTCCTCTTATTCCTCCTGATCTCCTTAATATATTCTCCAAATTTGAGGCTCTTAGCATTTAAGGGGGCTTTGCTATTAACCCTTAAAGTCGGCGGCTTTTTTATATTATACGGAGCGTTACGGTTTAACGCAAAATTACGGTAGCGTTTAATGCGAAATTACGGCATGATACGACTGTAATGCGAAAATTACGCTTACGCGAAATTTCGCGAAATCCTTCTTCATTACGATTATGTACTTACGGCCATAATCGTAATTACACTAATTACGCGAAATTTCGCAAAATCGTAATTAGGTCATTACGCTCATCTCTACCCGTAGTCCAGCCACATGGAACCCTCTGTACCTGCGGCATCTCCTCACTGAGAATAGACTTCTGCCCAGCCATAGAGCAGCCACATGGAGCCCTCTGTACCTGCAGCATCTCCCCACTGAGAATAGATTTCTGCCCAGCCATAGAGCGGCCCGTAGTCCAGCCACATGGAGCCCTCTGTACCTGCAGCAGCTCCACCACTGAGAATAGACTTCTGCCCAGCCATAGAACAGCCCATAGTTCAGCCACATGGAACCCTCTGTACCTGCAGCAGCCCCTCCACTGAGAATAGACTTCTGCCCAGCCATAGAGAAGCCCGTAGTCTAGCCACATGGAGCCCTCTGTACCTGCAGCAGCCCCACCACTGAGAATAGACTTCTGCCCAGCCATAGAGCAGCCCGTAGTCCAGCCACATGGAACCCTCTGTACCTGCAGCAGCCCCACCACTGAGAATAGACTTCTGCCCAGCCATAGTGCAGCCCGTAGTCCAGCCACATGGAGTCCTCTGTACCTGCAGCAGCCCCACCACTGAGAATAGAATTCTGCCCAGCCATAGAGCAGCCTGTAGTCCAGCCACATGGAACCCTCTGTACCTGCAGCATCTCCCCACTGAGAATAGACTTCTGCCCAGCCATGGAGCAGCCCGTAGTCCAGCCACATGGAACCCTCTGTACCTGCAGCAGCCCCCCCACTGAGAATAGACTTCTGCCCAGCCATAGAGCAGCCCGTAGTCCAGCCACATGGAACCCTTTGTACCTGCAGCAGCCCCACCACTGAGAATAGACTTCTGCCCAGCCATAGAGCTGCCCGTAGTCCAGCCACATGGAGCCCTCTGTACCTGCAGCAGCCCTCCCCCCACTGAGAATAGACTTCTGCCCAGCCATAGAGCAGCCCGTAGTCCAGCCACATGGTGCCCTCTGTACCTGCAGCAGCCCCACCACTGAGAATAGACTTCTGCCCAGCCATAGAGCAGACCGTAGTCCAGCCACATGGAGCCCTCTGTACCTGCAGCATCTCCCCACTGAGAATAGACTTCTGCCCAGCCATAGAGCATCCCGTAGTCCAGCCACATGGAACCCTCTGTACCTGCAGCATCTCCCCACTAAGAATAGACTTCTGCCCAGCCATAGAGCATCCCGTAGTCCAGCCACATGGAATCCTCTGTACCTGCAGCAGGCCCTCCACTGAGAATAGACTTCTGCCCAGCCATAGAGCAGCCCATAGTCCAGCAACATGGAACCCTCTGTACCTGCAGCAGCCCCACCACTGAGAATAGACTTTTGCCCAGCCATAGAGCAGCCTGTAGTCCAGCCACATGGAGCCCTCTGTACCTGCAGCATCTCCCCACTGAGAATAGACTTCTGCCCAGCCATAGTGCAGCCCGTAGTCCAGCCACATGAAGTCCTTTCTACCTGCAGCAGCCCCACCACTGAGAATAGACTTCTGCCCAGCCATAGCGCAGCCTGTAGTCCAGCCACATGGAACCCTCTGTACCTGCAGCAGGCCCTCCCCACTGAGAATAGACTTTTGCCCAGGCATAGAGCAGCCCGTAGTCCAGCCACATGGAGCCCTCTGTACCTGCAGCAGGTCCTCCACTGAGAATAGACTTCTGCCCAGCCATAGAGTGGCCCGTAGTCCAGCCACATGGAACCCTCTGTACCTGCAGCAGCCTCCCCACTGAGAATAGACTTCTGCCCAGCCATAGAGCAGCCTGTAGTCCAGCCATATGGAGCCCTCAGTACCTGCAGCAGCCCACCCCCCCACTGAGAATAGACTTCTGCCCAGCCATAGAGCAGCCCGTAGTCCAGCCACACGGAACCCTTTGTACCTGCAGCAGGCCCTCCACTGAGAATAGACTTCTGCCCAGCCATAGAGCAGCCTGTAGTCCAGCCACACGGAGCCCTCTGTACCTACAGCAGCCTCACCACTGAGAATAGACTTCTGCCCAGCCATAGAGCAGCCCGTAGTCCAGCCACATGGAACCCTCTGTACCTGCAGCAGGCCCTCCACTGAGAATAGACTTCTGCCCAGCCATAGAGCGGCCCGTAGTCCAGCCACATGGAGCCCTCTGTACCTGCAGCATCTCCCCACTGAGAATAGACTTCTGCCCAGCCATAGAGCAGCCCGTAGTCCAGCCACATGGAGTCCTCTGTACCTGCAGCAGCCTCACCACTGAGAATAGACTTCTGCCCAGCCATAGAGCAGCCTGTAGTCCAGCCTCATGGAACCCTCTGTACCTGCAGCATCTCCCCCACTGAGAATAGACTTCTGCCCAGCCATAGAGCAGCCTGTAGTCCAGCCACATGGAGTCCTCTGTACCTGCAGCATCTCCCCACTGAGAATAGACTTCTGCTGCCCAGCCATAGAGCAGCCCGTAGCACAGCCACATGGAACCCTCTGTACCTGCAGCATCTCCCCCACTGAGAATAGACTTCTGCCCAGCCATAGAGCAGCCTGTAGTCCAGCCACATGGAAGTTGGAACCCTCTGTACCTGCAGCATCTCCTCACTGAGAATAGACTTCTGCCCAGCCATAGAGCAGCCCGTAGTCCAGCCACATGGAGCCCTCTGTACCTGCAGCAGCCCCCCACTGAGAATAGACTTCTGCACAGCCATAGAGCAGCCCGTAGTCCAGCCACATGGAACCCTCTGTACCTGCAGCAGCCCCTCCACTGAGAATAGACTTCTGCCCAGCCATAGAGCAGCCCGTAGTCCAGCCACATGGAACCCTCTGTACCTGCAGCAGTCCCACCACTGAGAATAGACTTCTGCCCAGCCATAGAGCAGCCCATAGTCCAGCCACATGGAGCCCTCTGTACCTGCAGCATCTCCCCACTGAGAATAGACTTCTGCCCAGCCATAGAGCAGCCTGTAGTCCAGCCACATGGAGCCCTCTGTACCTGCAGCATCTCCCCACTGAGAATAGACTTCTGCCCAGCCATAGAGCAGCCTGTAGTCCAGCCACATGGAACCCTCTGTACCTGCAGCATCTCCCCACTGAGAATAGACTTCTGCCCAGCCATAGTGCAGCCTGTAGTCCAGCCACATGAAGCCCTCTGTACCTGCAGCATCTCCCCCACTGAGAATAGACTTCTGCCCAGCCATAGAGCAGCCTGTAGTCCAGCCACATGGAACCCTCTGTACCTGCAGCATCTCCCCACTGAGAATAGACTTCTGCCCAGCCATAGAGCAGCCCGTAGTCCAGCTACATGGAGCCCTCTGTACCTGCAGCATCTCCCCACTGAGAATAGACTTCTGCCCAGCCATAGAGCTGCCCGTAGTCCAGCCACATGGAGCCCTCTGTACCTGCAGCAGCCCCACCACTGAGAATAGACTTCTGCCCAGCCATAGAGCAGCCTGTAGTCCAGCCACATGGAACCCTCTGTACCTGCAGCAGCCCCACCACTAAGAATAGACTTCTGCCCAGCCATAGAGCAGCCTGTAGTCCAGCCACATGGAGCCCTCTGTACCTGCAGCATCTCCCCACTGAGAATAGACTTCTGCCCAGCCATAGAGCAGCCTGTAGTCCAGCCACATGGAACCCTTTGTACCTGCAGCATCTCCCCACTGAGAATAGACTTCTGCCCAGCCATAGAGCAGCCTGTAGTCCAGCCACATGGCGCCCTCTGTACCTGCAGCAGCCCCACCCACTGAGAATAGACTTCTGCCCAGCCATAGAGCAGCCCGTAGTCCAGCTACATGGAACCCTCTGTGCCTGCAGCATCTCCCCACTGAGAATAGACTTCTGCCCAGCCATAGAGCAGCCCGTAGTCCAGCCACATGGAACCCTCTGTACCTGCAGCATCTCCCCACTGAGAATAGACTTCTGCCCAGCCATAGAGCAGCCTGTAGTCCAGCCACATGGAGCCCTCTGTACCTGCAGCATCTCCCCACTGAGAATAGACTTCTGCCCAGCCATAGAGCAGCCCGTAGTCCAGCCACATGGAACCCTCTGTACCTGCAGCATCTCCCCACTGAGAATAGACTTCTGCCCAGCCATAGAGCAGCCGTAGTCCAGCCACATGGAGCCCTCTGTACCTGCAGCATCTCCCCACTGAGAATAGACTTCTGCCCAGCCATAGAGCAGCCCGTAGTCCAGCCACATGGAACCCTCTGTACCTGCAGCATCTCCCCCACTGAGAATAGACTTCTGCCCTGTCATAGAACAGCCCGTAGTCCAGCCACATGGAGCCCTCTGTACCTGCAGCAGACCTCCCACCACTGAGAATAGACTTCTGCCCAGCCATAGAGCAGCCTGTAGTCCAGCCACATGGAAAAAACCTCTGTACCTGCAGCAGCCCTCCACTGAGAATATACTTCTGTCCAGCCATAGAGCAGCCCGTAGTCCAGCCACATGGAGCCCTCTGTACCTGCAGCATCTCCCCACTGAGAATAGACTTCTGCCCAGCCATAGAGCAGCCCGTAGTCCAGCCACATGGCGCCCTCTGTACCTGCAGCAGCCCCACCACTGAGAATAGACTTCTGCCCAGCCATAGAGCAGCCCGTAGTCCAGCCACATGGAGCCCTCTGTACCTGCAGCAGGTCCTCCACTGAGAATAGACTTCTGCCCAGCCATAGAGTGGCCCGTAGTCCAGCCACATGGCGCCCTCTGTACCTGCAGCAGCACCACCTACTGAGAATAGACTTCTGCCCAGCCATAGAGCAGCCCGTAGTCCAGCCACATGGAGCCCTCTGTACCTGCAGCAGGTCCTCCACTGAGAATAGACCTCTGCCCAGCCATAGAGTGGCCCGTAGTCCAGCCACATGGAGCCCTCTGTACCCGCAGCAGCCCCACCACTGAGAATAGACTTCTGCCCAGCCATAGAGCAGCCCGTAGTCCAGCCACATGGAACCCTCTGTACCTGCAGCAGCTCCACCACTGAGAATAGACTTCTGCCCAGCCATAGAACAGCCCATAGTCCAGCCACATGGAGCCCTCTGTACCTGCAGCAGCCTCACCACTAAGAATAGACTTCTGCTCAGCCATAGAGCAGCCTGTAGTCCAGCCACATGGAGCCCTCTGTACCTGCAGCATCTCCCCACTGAGAATAGACTTCTGCCCATCCATAGAGCTGCCCGTAGTCCAGCCACATGGAACCCTCTGTACCTGCAGCATCTCCCCACTGAGAAAGGACTTCTGCCCAGCCATAGAGCAGCCCGTAGTCCAGCCACATGGAACCCTCTGTACCTGCAGCAGCCCCCCCACTGAGAATAGACTTATGCCCAGCCATAGAGCGGCCCGTAGTCCAGCCACATGGAACCCTCTGTACCTGCAGCATCTCCTCACTGAGAATAGACTTCTGCCCAGCCATAGAGCAGCCTGTAGTCCAGCCACATGGAGCCCTCTGTACCTGCAGCAGCCTCCCACTGAGAATAGACTTCTGCCCAGCCATAGAGCAGCCCGTAGTCCAGCCACATGGAACCCTCTGTACCTGCAGCATCTCCCCACTGAGAATAGACTTCTGCCCAGCCATAGAGCAGCCCGTAGTCCAGCCACATGGAGCCCTCTGTACCTGCAGCATCTCCCCACTGAGAATAGACTTCTGCCCAGCCATAGAGCAGCCTGTAGTCCAGCCACATGGAGCCCTCTGTACCTGCAGCATCTCCCCACTGAGAATAGACTTCTGCCCAGCCATAGAGCAGCCCGTAGTCCAGCCACATGGAGTCCTCTGTACCTGCAGCAACCCCACCACTGAGAATAGACTTCTGCCCAGCCATAGAGCAGCCCGTAGTCCAGCCACATGGAGCCCTCTGTACCTGCAGCAGCCCCTCCACTGAGAATAGACTTCTGCCCAGCCATAGAGCAGCCCGTAGTCCAGCTACATGGAGCCCTCTGTACCTGCAGCATCTCCCCACTGAGAATAGACTTCTGCCCAGCCATAGAGCCTCCCATAGTCCAGCCACATGGAACCCTCTGTACCTGCAGCAGCCCCACCACTAAGAATAGACTTCTGCCCAGCCATAGAGCAGCCTGTAGTCCAGCCACATGGAACCCTCTGTACCTGCAGCAGCCCCACCACTGAGAATAGACTTCTGCCCAGCCATAGAGCAGCCTGTAGTCCAGCCACATGGAACCCTCTGTACCTGCAGCATCTCCCCCACTGAGAATAGACTTCTGCCCTGCCATAGAACAGCCCGTAGTCCAGCCACATGGAGCCCTCTGTACCTGCAGCAGACCTCCTACCACTGAGAATAGACTTCTGCCCAGCCATAGAGCAGCCCGTAGTCCAGCCACATGGAGCCCTCTGTACCTGCAGCAGCTCCACCACTGAGAATAGACTTCTGCCCAGCCATAGAGTGGCCCGTAGTCCAGCCACATGGCACCCTCTGTACCTGCAGCAGCCCCACCCACTGAGAATAGACTTCTGCCCAGCCATAGAGCAGCCCGTAGTCCAGCCACATGGAGCCCTCTGTACCTGCAGCAGGTCCTCCACTGAGAATAGACTTCTTCCCAGCCATAGAGTGGCCCGTAGTCCAGCCACATGGAGCCCTCTGTACCTGCAGCAGCCCCACCACTGAGAATAGACTTCTGCCCAGCCATAGAGCAGCCCGTAGTCCAGCCACATGGAACCCTCTGTACCTGCAGCAGCTCCACCACTGAGAATAGACTTCTGCCCAGCCATAGAACAGCCCATAGTCCAGCCACATGGAGCCCTCTGTACCTGCAGCAGCCCCACCACTAAGAATAGACTTCTGCTCAGCCATAGAGCAGCCTGTAGTCCAGCCACATGGAGCCCTCTGTACCTGCAGCATCTCCCCACTGAGAATAGACTTCTGCCCAGCCATAGAGCTGCCCGTAGTCCAGCCACATGGAACCCTCTGTACCTGCAGCATCTCCCCACTGAGAAAGGACTTCTGCCAAGCCATAGAGCAGCCCGTAGTCCAGCAACATGGAACCCTCTGTACCTGCAGCATCTCCCCCACTGAGAATAGACTTCTGCCCAGCCATAGTGCAGCCCGTAGTCCAGCCACATGGAACCCTCTGTACCTGCAGCATCTCCCCACTGAGAATAGACTTCTGCCCAGGCATAGAGCCTCCCGTATTCCAGCCACATGGAGCCCTCTGTACCTGCAGCAGCCCCACCACTGAGAATAGACTTCTGCCCAGCCACAGAGCAGCCCGTAGTCCAGCCACATGGAGCCCTCTGTACCTGCAGCATCTCCCCACTGAGAATAGACTTCTGCCCAGCCATAGAGCAGCCTGTAGTCCAGCCACACGGAGCCCTCTGTACCTGCAGCATCTCCCCACTGAGAATAGACTTCTGCCCAGCCATAGTGCAGCCTGTAGTCCAGCCACATGGAGCCCTCTGTACCTGCAGCAGCCCTCCACTGAGAATAGACTTCTGCCCAGCCATAGTGCAGCCTGTAGTCCAGCCACATGGAGCCCTCTGTACCTGCAGCAGCCCCACCACTGAGAATAGACTTCTGCCTAGCCATAGTGCAGCCTGTAGTCCAGCCACATGGAGCCCTCTGTACCTGCAGCAGCCCTCCACTGAGAATAGACTTCTGCCCAGCCATAGTGCAGCCTGTAGTCCAGCCACATGGAGCCCTCTGTACCTGCAGCAGCCCTCCACTGAGAATAGACTTCTGCCCAGCCATAGAGCAGCCTGTAGTCCAGCCACATGGAGCCCTCTGTACCTGCAGCATCTCCCCACTGAGAATAGACTTCTGCCCAGCCATAGAGCAGCCTGTAGTCCAGCCACATGGAGCCCTCTGTACCTGCAGCATCTCCCCACTGAGAATAGACTTCTGTCCAGCCATAGAGCAGCCCGTAGTCCAGCCACATGGAACCCTCTGTACCTGCAGCATCTCCCCCACTGAGAATAGACTTCTGCCCAGCCATAGAGCAGCCCGTAGTCCAGCCACATGGAACCCTCTGTACCTGCAGCATCTCCCCACTGAGAATAGACTTCTGCCCAGCCATAGAGCAGCCTGTAGTCCAGCCACATGGAATCCTCTGTACCTGCAGCATCTCCCCACTGAGAATAGACTTCTGCCCAGCCATAGAGCAGCCCGTAGTCCAGCTACATGGAGCCCTCTGTACCTGCAGCATCTCCCCTACTGAGAATAGACTTCTGCCCAGCCATAGAGCAGCCTGTAGTCCAGCCACATGGAGCCCTCTGTACCTGCAGCATCTCCCCACTGAGAATAGACTTCTGTCCAGCCATAGAGCAGCCCGTAGTCCAAACTGACACAGAGCTCAATGAACCACAGCGTCTGGACTGTACATCTGATATTACCCAGCCAAGGGCTGCAAACAGACAGGCATATCTCAAAATTGTGAGCCTATTAAATGAGTGAGCATTGAATAAATATACATTTTATAGAACAAGCTTTAAATGTGTTTAATTTACTGTGAATAATAATAAGCATAGCTGAATTAAACGTTGAAGTAATATTCAAATTCCAGCTGAGCCAGTCCAGAATATGCAATGATGGAGCCAATCAGAAACGGCCAGTAAATTAACTCTGCTATTTAAGTAAAGCTCATCGTATTACTCTTAATAATCACTGAGAGTAATGAGTACCGCTCCATATAGAACAATGCTACCAAATGGAGGCCTAAGTCATGGGAAGCCCCTTCGCTATGGTCATTGATGACCAGTCTCTGCCAATCAACAGCCATGCCTGATCTGTAGACGTCAGGATCTGCCTAGTGTAGAAAGTTCTGATATGTAGATGTCAGGACCCGTTGGTGAGAGGTTGCTTGGAGCTGCCTAGTGTAGAGATGCTTGGACCTACTGGTGAGAGGGTGCTTGGACTTGCATAGTGTAGAGATGCTTGGACCTACTGGTGAGAGGTTGCTTGGACCTGCCTACTGTAGAGATGCCTGGACCTACTGGAGAGAGGATGCTTGGACTTGCATAGTGTAGAGATGCCTGGACCTACTGGTGAGAGGATGCTTGGACCTACTGGTGAGAGGATGCTTGGACCTGCCTAGTGTAGAGATGCCTGGACCTACTGGTGAGAGGATGCTTGGACTTGCATAGTGTAGAGATGCCTGGACCTACTGGTGAGAGGGTGCTTGGACTTGCATAGTGTAGAGATGCTTGGACCTACTGGTGAGAGGATGCTTGGACTTGCATAGTGTAGAGATGCTTGGACCTACTGGTGAGAGTGTGCTTGGACTTGCATAGTGTAGAGATGCCTGGACCTACTGGTGAGAGGATGCTTGGACTTGCATAGTGTAGAGATGCTTGGACCTACTGGTGAGAGGATGCTTGGACTTGCATAGTGTAGAGATGCCTGGACCTACTGGTGAGAGGGTGCTTGGACTTGCATAGTGTAGAGATGCCTGGACCTACTGGTGAGAGGATGCTTGGACTTGCATAGTGTAGAGATGCTTGGACCTACTGGTGAGAGTGTGCTTGGACTTGCATAGTGTAGAGATGCCTGGACCTACTGGTGAGAGGATGCTTGGACTTGCATAGTGTAGAGATGCCTGGACCTACTGGTGAGAGGGTGCTTGGACTTGCATAGTGAAGAGATGCTTGGACCTACTGGTGAGAGGATGCTTGGACTTGCATAGTGTAGAGATGCTTGGACCTACTGGTGAGAGGGTGCTTGGACCTGCCTAGTGTAGAAATTCCTGGACCTACTGGTGAGAGGATGCTTGGACCTGCCTAATGTAGAGATGCCTGGACCTACTGGTGAGAGGGTGCTTGGACTTGCATAGTGTAGAGCTGCCTGGACCTACTGGTGAGAGGATGCTTGAACCTGCCTAGTGTAGAGATGCTTGGACCTACTGGTGAGAGGATGCTTGGACCTGCCTAGTGTAGAGATGCCTGGACCTACTGGTGAGAGGAGCTTGGACCTGCCTAGTGTAGAGATGCCTGGACCTACTGGTGAGAGGAGCTTGGACCTGCCTAGTGTAGAGATGCTTGGACCTACTGGTGAGAGGGTGCTTGGACCTGCCTAGTGTAGAGATGCCTGGACCTACTGGTGAGAGGATGCTTGGACTTGCATAGTGTAGAGATGCCTGGACCTACTGGTGAGAGGGTGCTTGGACTTGCCTAATGTAGAGATGCCTGGACCTACTGGTGAGAGGGTGCTTGGACTTGCCTAGTGTAGAGATGCTTGGACCTACTGGTGAGAGGATGCTTGGACCTGCCTAGTGTAGAGATGCCTGGACCTACTGGTGAGAGGGTGCTTGGACCTGCCTAGTGTAGAGATGCCTGGACCTACCGGTGAGAGGATGCTTGGACCTGCCTAGTGTAGAGATGCTTGGACCTACCGGTGAGAGGGTGCTTGGACTTGCATAGTGTAGAGATGCCTGGACCTACTGGTGAGAGGATGCTTGGACCTACTGGTGAGAGGATGCTTGGACCTGCCTAGTGTAGAGATGCCTGGACCTACTGGTGAGAGGGTGCTTGGACTTGCATAGTGTAGAGATGCCTGGACCTACTGGTGAGAGGGTGCTTGGACTTGCATAGTGTAGAGATGCCTGGACCTACTGGTGAGAGGGTGCTTGGACCTGCCTAGTGTAGAGATGCCTGGACCTACTGGTGAGAGGGTGCTTGGACTTGCATAGTGTAGAGATGCCTGGACCTACTGGTGAGAGGGTGCTTGGACTTGCCTAGTGTAGAGATGCCTGGACCTACTGGTGAGAGGGTGCTTGAACCTGCCTAGTGTAGAGATGCCTGGACCTACTGGTGAGAGGATGCTTGAACCTGCCTAGTGTAGAGATGCCTGGACCTACTGGTGAGAGGGTGCTTGGACCTGCCTAGTGTAGAGATGCCTGGACCTACTGGTGAGAGGGTGCTTGGACCTGCCTAGTGTAGAGATGCTTGGACCTACTGGTGAGAGGATGCTTGGACCTGCCTAATGTAGAGATGCCTGGACCTACTGGTGAGAGGGTGCTTGGACCTGCCTAGTGTAGAGATGCCTGGACCTACTGGTGAGAGGATGCTTGGACCTGCCTAGTGTAGAGATGCTTGGACCTACTGGTGAGAGGGTGCTTGGACTTGCATAGTGTAGAGATGCTTGGACCTACTGGTGAGAGGATGCTTGGACCTGCCTAATGTAGAGATGCTTGCCTTGGACCTACTGGTGAGAGGGTGCTTGGACTTGCATAGTGTAGAGATGCTTGGACCTACTGGTGAGAGGATGCTTGGACCTGCCTAATGTAGAGATGCCTGGACCTACTGGTGAGAGGATGCTTGGACCTGCCTAATGTAGAGATGCCTGGACCTACTGGTGAGAGTGTGCTTGGACCTGCCTAGTGTAGAGATGCCTGGACCTACTGGTGAGAGGATGCTTGGACCTGCCTAATGTAGAGATGCCTGGACCTACTGGTGAGAGGGTGCTTGGTCCTGCCTAGTGTAGAGATGCTTGGACCTACTGGTGAGAGGATGCTTGGACCTGCCTAATGTAGAGATGCCTGGACCTACTGGTGAGAGGATGCTTGGACCTGCCTAGTGTAGAGATGCTTGGACCTACTGGTGAGAGGATGCTTGGACCTGCCCAATGTAGAGATGCCTGGACCTACTGGTGAGAGGGTGCTTGGACCTGCCTAGTGTAGAGATGCTTGGACCTACTGGTGAGAGGATGCTTGGACCTGCCTAATGTAGAGATGCCTGGACCTACTGGTGAGAGGATGCTTGGACCTGCCTAATGTAGAGATGCCTGGACCTACTGGTGAGAGGGTGCTTGGACCTGCCTAATGTAGAGATGCCTGGACCTACTGGTGAGAGGATGCTTGGACCTGCCTAATGTAGAGATGCCTGGACCTACTGGTGAGAGGGTGCTTGGACCTGCCTAGTGTAGAGATGCTTGGACCTACTGGTGAGAGGATGCTTGGACCTGCCTAATGTAGAGATGCCTGGACCTACTGGTGAGAGGATGCTTGGACCTGCCTAATGTAGAGATGCCTGGACCTACTGGTGAGAGGGTGCTTGGACCTGCCTAGTGTAGAGATGCTTGGACCTACTGGTGAGAGGATGCTTGGACCTGCCTAGTGTAGAGATGCTTGGACCTACTGGTGAGAGGATGCTTGGACCTGCCTAATGTAGAGATGCCTGGACCTACTGGTGAGAGGATGCTTGGACCTGCCTAATGTAGAGATGCCTGGACCTACTGGTGAGAGGGTGCTTGGACCTGCCTAGTGTAGAGATGCCTGGACCTACTGGTGAGAGGATGCTTGGACCTGCCTAATGTAGAGATGCCTGGACCTACTGGTGAGAGGGTGCTTGGACCTGCCTAGTGTAGAGATGCTTGGACCTACTGGTGAGAGGATGCTTGGACCTGCCTAATGTAGAGATGCCTGGACCCACTGGTGAGAGGGTGCTTGGACTTGCATAGTGTAGAGATGCTTGGACCTACTGGTGAGAGGATGCTTGGACTTGCATAGTGTAGAGATGCTTGGACCTACTGGTGAGAGGATGCTTGGACCTGCCTAATGTAGAGATGCCTGGACCTACTGGTGAGAGGATGCTTGGACCTGCCTAGTGTAGAGATGCCTGGACCTACTGGTGAGAGGATGCTTGTACCTGCCTAATGTAGAGATGCCTGGACCTACTGGTGAGAGGGTGCTTGGACCTGCCTAGTGTAGAGATGCTTGGACCTACTGGTGAGAGGATGCTTGAACCTGCCTAGTGTAGAGATGCTTGGACCTACTGGTGAGAGGGTGCTTGGACTTGCATAGTGTAGAGATGCTTGGACCTACTGGTGAGAGGATGCTTGGACCTGCCTAATGTAGAGATGCCTGGACCTACTGGTGAGAGGATGCTTGGACCTGCCTAATGTAGAGATGCCTGGACCTACTGGTGAGAGGATGCTTGGACCTGCCTAATGTAGAGATGCCTGGACCTACTGGTGAGAGGGTGCTTAGACCTGCCTAGTGTAGAGATGCTTGGACCTACTGGTGAGAGGATGCTTGGACCTGCCTAATGTAGAGATGCCTGGACCTACTGGTGAGAGGGTGCTTGGACTTACATAGTGTAGAGATGCTTGGACCTACTGGTGAGAGGATGCTTGGACTTGGATAGTGTAGAGATGCTTGGACCTACTGGTGAGATGGTGCTTGGACCTGCCTAGTGTAGAGATGCTTGGACCTACTGGTGAGAGGATGCTTGGACCTGCCTAATGTAGAGATGCCTGGACCTACTGGTGAGAGGATGCTTGGACCTGCCTAGTGTAGAGATGCTTGGACCTACTGGTGAGAGGATGCTTGGACCTGCCTAATGTAGAGATGCTTGGACCTACTGGTGAGAGGATGCTTGGACCTGCCTAGTGTAGAGATGCTTGGAGCTACTGGTGAGAGGATGCTTGGACCTGCCTAATGTAGAGATGCCTGGACCTACTGGTGAGAGGATGCTTGGACCTGCCTAGTGTAGAGATGCCTGGACCTACTGGTGAGAGGGTGCTTGGACCTGCCTAGTGTAGAGATGCTTGGACCTACTGGTGAGAGGGTGCTTGGACTTGCATAGTGTAGAGATGCCTGGACCTACTGGTGAGAGGGTGCTTGGACCTGCCTAATGTAGAGATGCCTGGACCTACTGGTGAGAGGGTGCTTGGACCTGCCTAGTGTAGAGATGCCTGGTACAAGATACAAGAAGGATTTATTCGCCAAGTGCGGCGGTACCGTACTCGGAATTGCTTGTGGTACACATGGCTTAGGCAAAGTACGCAGTAACGGAATGTCCATATTACATATATGGCTACGATACACAAACAGCATTATTAACAGAACATTTTACGACTGCAATTGCTACCATTTTACATTCTAGCAGCATTTACAAGATAACCTTGGCGGAGTCCAAGCATCATTTACGGTATGATGATTTTGCTGTGTTAGCGTGAGCTAGATACAGACTATAAGGCGGAAGAGCAGCACCTAAGGCAAGCGTGCTGATTGTGGACTAGGAGGAAGTAGTCACGAGACTGTGTTGTTGAGCAGTAGAACTGCCGGGGGTAAGAAATAGTTCCTGCACCTGGTGGTCTTGGAAGGGATGGTTCAGAAGCGCCAGCCGGATGGGAGACGCTCAAAGAAGCGGCTGCCAGGGTGGGAGGGATCGCAGGAGATCCTGATGGCCCTCTTCCTCATCCTAGCCGCGTGGAGGAGATCGAGAGGTGGTAGGGGTGATCCGATGATCTTTACTGCCTCACTAATGATTCTTTGCAGCTTACGTCTTGTCGCTAGCCATTGCACTGGCATACCAGACGATGACTGAGGAGCAAAGTATGGACTCTGTGGTAGCGGTGTAGAAGCTGGTCAGAAGCTACCGAGGCATGTCGAATTTTTTAAGTTGGCGCAGGAAGAATAGCCTCTGTTGTGCCTTCTTCTGAATTATGGTGGTGTTTTGCCCCCATCTCAGGTCAGTAGATAGGGTTGTGCCAAGGAACCGGACCGATGATACTCTGGAGACTTCGGTCTCGCCTATGTAGACTGGTGGGAGAGTGGAGGGGTTCCTCCTGAAATCAACAACCAGCTCAACTGTTTTTGTTGCATTGAGAACAAGGTTGTTATTCTTGCACCAATTGCAGATCCTTTCTATCTCGCCACGGTAGTCTTGCTCACCGTGGCTTCCAATGAGATCGATGATTGTTGCGTCATCGGCAAATTTGATAACCTTGACGAAGTCCGAGGCGGAGGTGCAGTTGTTGGTGTACATGGAGAACAGTAGAGCAGATGCCTGGACCTGCTGGTGAGATGGTGCTTGGACCTGCCTAGTGTAAAGATGCCTGGACCTGCCAGCGAGAGGGTGCTTGGACCTGCCTAGTGTAGTGATGCCTGGTGAGCAGATGCCTGGACCTGCCGGTGAGAGGGTGCTTGGATCTGCCTAGCATAGAGATGCTTGGACCTACTGGTGAGAGGGTGCTTGGATCTGCCTAGTGTAGAGATGCCTGGTGAGCAAATGCCTGGACCTGCCGGTGAGAGGGTGCTTGGACCTGCCTAGCGTAGATGCTTGGAACTACTAGTGAGAGGGTGCTTGGACCTGCCTAGTGTAGAGATGCCTGGACAGAGGGTGCTTGTACCTGCCTGATGAGTAGATGCCTGGACCAGCTGGTGAGATGGTGCTTGGACCTGCCTAGTATAGAGATGCCTGGTGAGACGGTGCTTGGACCTGTTTAGTTATGCCTGGATTTATTGGTGAGATGGTGCTTGAACCTGCCTAACACAAAGATTCCTGGACCTGCTGGTGAGATGGTGCTTGGACCTGCCTAGCGTAGAGATGCCTGGACCTGCTGGTAAGACCAGGCTTGGACCTGCCTAGTATAGAGATGCCTGGTGAGACGTTGCTTGAACCTGCCTAGTGTAGAGATTCCTGGATCTGCTGGTGAGATGTTGCTTGGACCTGCCTAATGTAGAGATGATTGGTGAGCAGCAAGGCTTGTGGGCACAGAGTGGGCTGTAGGTCATGGTTGGTAGCACCTCCTCCAGCAGGGCTTGTGGGCACAGAGTGGGCTGTAGGTCATGGCCAGTAGCATCACCTCCAGCAGGGCCTGTGGGCAAAGAGCGGGCTGTAGGTCATGGTTGGTAGCACCTTCTCCAGCAGGGCCTGTGGGCACAGAGTGGGCTGTAGGTCATGGCTGGTAGCACCCCCTCCAGCAGGGCTTGTGGGCACAGAGCGGGCTGTAGGTCATGGCTGGTAGCACCCCCTCCAGCAGGGCTTGTGGGCACAGAACGGGCTGTAGGTCATGGCTGGTAGCACCCCCTCCAGCAGGGCCTGTGGGCACAGAACGGGCTGTAGGTCATGGCTGGTAGCACCCCCTCCAGCAGGGCCTGTGGGCACAGAACGGGCTGTAGGTCATGGCTGGTAGCACCCCCTCCAGCAGGGCCTGTGGGCACAGAGCAGGCTGTAGGTCATGGTTGGTAGCACCCCCTCCAGCAGGGCCTGTGGGCACAGAGCTGGCTGTAGGTCATGGTTGGTAGCACCTCCTCCAGCAGGGCCTGTGGGCACAGAGTGGGCTGTAGGTCATGGCTGGTAGCACCCCCTCCAGCAGGGCCTGTGGGCACAGAGCGGGCTGTAGGTCATGGCTGGTAGCACCCCCTCCAGCAATGCCTGTGGGCACAGAGCAGGCTGTAGGTTATGGCTGGTAGCACCCCCTCCAGCAGGGCTTGTGGACACAGAGCGGGCTGTAGGTCATGGCTGGTAGTACCCCCTCCAGCAATGCCTGTGGGCACAGAGCAGGCTGTAGGTCATGGTTGGTCGCACCCCCTCCAGCAGGGCTTGTGGGCACAGAGCGGGCTGTAGGTCATGGCTGGTAGCACCTCCTCCAGCAGGGCTTGTGGGCACAGAGCGGGCTGTAGGTCATGGTTGGTAGCACCTCCTCCAGCAGGGCTTTTGGGCACAGAGCGGGCTGTAGGTCATCGTTGGTCGCACCCCCTCCAGCAGGGCTTTTGGGCACAGAGCGGGCTGTAGGTCATGGTTGGTAGCACCCCCTCCAGCAGGGCTTGTGGGCACAGAGCGGGCTGTATGTCATGGTTGGTAGCACCCCCTTCCAGCAGGGCTTGTGGGCACAGAGCGGGCTGTGGGTCATGGTTGGTAGCACCCCCTCCAGCAGGGCTTGTGGGCACAGAGCGGGCTGTAGGTCATGGCTGGTAGCACCTCCTCCAGCAGGGCTTGTGGGCACAGAGCGGGCTGTAGGTCATGATTGGTAGCACCCCCTCTAGCAGGGCTTGTGGGCACAGAGCGGGCTGTAGGTCATGGCTGGTAGCACCTCCTCCAGCAGGGCCTGTGGGCACAGAGTGGGCTGTAGGTCATGGCTGGTAGCACCCCCTCCAGCAGGGCCTGTGGGCACAGAGCGGGCTGTAGGTCATGGCTGGTAGCACCCCCTCCAGCAATGCCTGTGGGCACAGAGCAGGCTGTAGGTCATGGCTGGTAGCACCCCCTCCAGCAGGGCTTGTGGGCACAGAGCGGGCTGTAGGTCATGGCTGGTAGTACCCCCTCCAGCAATGCCTGTGGGCACAGAGCGGGCTGTAGGTCATGGTTGGTCGCACCCCCTCCAGCAGGGCTTGTGGGCACAGAGCGGGCTGTATGTCATGGTTGGTAGCACCCCCTTCCAGCAGGGCTTGTGGGCACAGAGCGGGCTGTGGGTCATGGTTGGTAGCACCCCCTCCAGCAGGGCTTGTGGGCACAGAGCGGGCTGTAGGTCATGGCTGGTAGCACCTCCTCCAGCAGGGCTTGTGGGCACAGAGCGGGCTGTAGGTCATGATTGGTAGCACCCCCTCTAGCAGGGCTTGTGGGCACAGAGCGGGCTGTAGGTCATGGCTGGTAGCACCTCCTCCAGCAGGGCTTGTGGGCACAGAGCGGGCTGTAGGTCATGGTTGGTAGCACCCCCTCCAGCAGGGCTTGTGGGCACAGAGCGGGCTGTATGTCATGGTTGGTAGCACCCCCTTCCAGCAGGGCTTGTGGGCACAGAGCGGGCTGTGGGTCATGGTTGGTAGCACCCCCTCCAGCAGGGCTTGTGGGCACAGAGCGGGCTGTAGGTCATGGCTGGTAGCACCTCCTCCAGCAGGGCTTGTGGGCACAGAGCGGGCTGTAGGTCATGATTGGTAGCACCCCCTCTAGCAGGGCTTGTGGGCACAGAGCGGGCTGTAGGTCATGGCTGGTAGCACCTCCTCCAGCAGGGCCTGTGGGCACAGAGTGGGCTGTAGGTCATGGCTGGTAGCACCCCCTCCAGCAGGGCCTGTGGGCACAGAGCGGGCTGTAGGTCATGGCTGGTAGCACCCCCTCCAGCAATGCCTGTGGGCACAGAGCAGGCTGTAGGTCATGGCTGGTAGCACCCCCTCCAGCAGGGCTTGTGGGCACAGAGCGGGCTGTAGGTCATGGCTGGTAGTACCCCCTCCAGCAATGCCTGTGGGCACAGAGCGGGCTGTAGGTCATGGTTGGTCGCACCCCCTCCAGCAGGGCTTGTGGGCACAGAGCGGGCTGTAGGTCATGGCTGGTAGCACCTCCTCCAGCAGGGCTTGTGGGCACAGAGCGGGCTGTAGGTCATGGTTGGTAGCACCTCCTCCAGCAGGGCTTTTGGGCACAGAGCGGGCTGTAGGTCATCGTTGGTCGCACCCCCTCCAGCAGGGCTTTTGGGCACAGAGCGGGCTGTAGGTCATGGTTGGTAGCACCCCCTCCAGCAGGGCCTGTGGGCACAGAGCAGGCTGTAGGTCATGGCTGGTAGCACCTCCTCCAGCAGGGCTTGTGGGCACAGAGCGGGCTGTAGGTCATGGTTGGTAGCACCTCCTCCAGCAGGGCTTGTGGGCACAGAGCGGGCTGTAGGTCATGGCTGGTAGAACCCCCTTCCAGCAGGGCTTTTGGGCACAGAGCGGGCTGTAGGTCATGGTTGGTAGCACCCCCTCCAGCAGGGCTTGTGGGCACAGAGCGGGCTGTAGGTCATGGTTGGTAGCACCCCCTTCCAGCAGGGCTTGTGGGCACAGAGCGGGCTGTGGGTCATGGTTGGTAGCACCCCCTCCAGCAGGGCTTGTGGGCACAGAGCGGGCTGTAGGTCATGGCTGGTAGCACCTCCTCCAGCAGGGCTTGTGGGCACAGAGCGGGCTGTAGGTCATGATTGGTAGCACCCCCTCTAGCAGGGCTTGTGGGCACAGAGCGGGCTGTAGGTCATGGCTGGTAGCACCTCCTCCAGCAGGGCTTGTGGGCACAGAGCGGGCTGTAGGTCATCGTTGGTCGCACCCCCTCCAGCAGGGCCTGTGGGCACAGAGTGGGCTGTAGGTCATGGCTGGTAGCACCCCCTCCAGCAGGGCCTGTGGGCACAGAGCGGGCTGTAGGTCATGGTTGGTAGCACCTCCTCCAGCAGGGCTTTTGGGCACAGAGCGGGCTGTAGGTCATCGTTGGTCGCACCCCCTCCAGCAGGGCCTGTGGGCAGAGCGGGCTGTAGGTCATGGCTGGTAGCACCTCCTCCAGCAGGGCTTGTGGGCAGAGCGGGCTGTAGGTCATGGTTGGTAGCACCTCCTCCAGCAGGGCTTTTGGGCACAGAGCGGGCTGTAGGTCATGGTTGGTAGCACCTCCTCCAGCAGGGCCTGTGGGCACAGAGCGGGCTGTAGGTCATGGCTGGTAGCACCCCCTCCAGCAGGGCCTGTGGGCACAGAGTGGGCTGTAGGTCATGGTTGGTAGCACCCCCTCCAGCAGGGCCTGTGGGCACAGAGCGGGCTGTAGGTCATGGTTGGTAGCACCCCCTTCCAGCAGGGCTTGTGGGCACAGAGCGGGCTGTAGGTCATGGTTGGTAGCACCTCCTCCAGCAGGGCTTTTGGGCACAGAGCGGGCTGTAGGTCATGGTTGGTAGCACCTCCTCCAGCAGGGCCTGTGGGCACAGAGTGGGCTGTAGGTTATGGCTGGTAGCACCTCCTCCAGCAGGGCCTGTGGGCACAGAGTGGGCTGTAGGTCATGGTTGGTAGCACCCCCTCCAGCAGGGCCTGTGGGCACAGAGCGGGCTGTAGCTCCTCGCTGGTTGTATAGATGGTGTTTGTGACACTGTTGTCTTGTCACGTTGTGACTGTATATCTGATTCTTGTGCTGTACAGTGCATTGTTTTCTACAATAAAGACAGTGAAAAGATTGGTGTGGCTTATTGATGGGGGGCCGGGATGAAGGGTGGGAGTCATGGACACAATGGGGGCTGACAGAAGGGCATGCCGTGTTATATGTAAAGGTGGCCGTACATCAGGCCATCCATTTCCATTATAATCAGAATCGGACGGAAATTAGGGCTGTGAAGCGCATGCCCAATCGACTATGCAACCAACGGCGGCCCGAAATTAATCGGACATGCTGCAAAATGTCGGGCCGACTAACTTGAGGCGAGCTATATCGGGACAAGCGACGAGATCACAGATGCTGCCCCCATGTGTAGTGTGTCCCTACATGACCTGTATGTGGCCTCCGCTGGCTCCCGCCTGCCAGCGTCACACAGATAATGTATATAGCACTGGGGGGGCCGATTCTGGATCGATTTCATGCTGAAATTGTTCAGGAATTGGCCTGTGGTGTATGGGTAGCCGACAGATCTCACTCTAATCAGATTCGATGAGAGAGATTTGTCTCTTGGTCCTATCTGCGCTGTGTGTATCCACACAGACACGCGAGAGGCAACATATTGTTCATATCAAAAAACAAATGAACCCTTCGGACACTCACATGCAAATGTTCAAACAATTGCATTCACAGATTCACTCATCCAGGCACAACTGTTATCCCTACAGCTAAGGTAAAAGCCAGGGTCTTAGTTCACAGAAGAATGCATTCTTATGCTTAATCACCTATACTGCGCAGAAGTACCCAGGTAAACCTAGGTGTCCTAACTCTAGCCCTGTAACATGCATAGTGCAGACATGCAAACACATTCATTGCATCAAACCTATCAATGGATTAGGAGCACACATCCTAACTTCCTCTCCTGGGAAAGACAGTGCATCTTACCAATCGCACAAGGGAGCTAACGTAATGTATCCATGTGCACCATGCGCATACACCAGCATAAGCTGTGTGCTAACGTAATGTATCCATGTGCACCATGCGCATACACCAGCATAAGCTGTGTGCATGCTGACAAACACATACAGGGGAAGGAGGGAGTGCACTGAATTAGACCCTAGCCACAGAGGTCAGTAACAAGAAAAAATACATATATCCAGGCACATCACCTCTAGTTAGGACATTATATAAGTTATTAAGGAAAGGGAGGTGCTAAAGGGGGCGTGGCCACAATTAGCAAAAAAACAAACAAAAACAAATGGCATTTTTTGCTATTTTTCTGACCACACCCCCTTTAGCACCTCCCTTTCCTTAATAAGTTATGTAAATGTCCTAACTAGAGGCGATGTGCCTGGATACATGGGTTTCTTATATTGTGGATATGGAGACACACAAGGGAAACAGACGGATTCAGCTATAAAAAGTGTGACTTTAATAAGGAAGCAGATATTCTCCTGATGATGGCGCTCAATGTGAGCAATGTAGAGGAGGCTCGCTCTGCCTACAGACCCCGGCCGGAGGACAGTCATGTGACTCTTCAAGGACCCCCAGAATCCAGCGCTGTCACGGGAGCCCCGCAAGCTGGAGCGTCCAGGGTAGAAAAACGCACCAACATTTAAAAACAATTTAAAAAAAAACAGAAGAAACGACACTTCAAATAGTCTCTGTAAGAGTAAAGCTGGGACTGGTGAGCAGGTGCGCCACCTGCTGGTGTGGTGGCATCTGCAGAGGCTATAGCTGTGGCCTGGGAACATTGTCATGTGTGTCCTTATACACTGCCTGAAACTGCTGCCTCTTCTCCTGCAGCATCTCCTGCCCAGCAGCTGTCACCATGCCACGTATACAATGCACCCGCACCAGCCCTGAGTGACCTCCCGATGCCATCCACGTGTACGAGTCCAGATTGGGGCTAAACCGAACCTGCACACAAGAGAAACCAGCAGAGATTAGCAGCAAAGGGGAGAGGGAGGGGCACACAGGAGAGGGAGGGGCACACAGGACAGGGAGAGGGAGGGGCAGACGGGAGAGGGAGGGGCACACAGGATGGGGAGAGGGAGGGGCACACAGGAGAGGGAGGAGAGGGAGGGACACAGGATTGGGAGAAGAGGGAGGGGCACACATATGAGGATGGGGCACACATAAGAGGGAGGGGCACACATAAGAGGGAATGGCACACAAGAGAGGAAGGGGCACACAGGTGAATGAGGGTGGGCACACAGGGTAAAGAGAGGGCAGGGCACACAGGAATAAGGAGAGGACGGGGCACCCACGGAAATGAGAAGGCGGGGCACACATGGGAATGAGGAGAAGGCGGAGAACACATGGGAATGAGGAGAAGGTGGGGCACACATGGGAATGAGAAGGCGGGGCACACATGGGAATGAAGAGAAGGCGGGGCACACATGGGAATAAGGAGAAGGCGGGGCACACATGGGAATGAGGAGAAGGCGGGGCACACATGGGAATGAGGAGAAGGCGGGGCACACAGGGTAAAGAGAGGGCAGGGCACACAGGAATAAGGAGAGGGCGGGGCACCCACGGGAATGAGAAGGCGGGGCACACATGGGAATGAGGAGAAGGCGGGGCACACAGGGTAAAGAGAGGGCAGGGCACACAGGAATAAGGAGGGGGCGGGGCACCCACGGGAATGAGAAGGCGGGGCACACATGGGAATGAGAAGGCGGGGCACACATGGGAATGAAGAGAAGGCGGGGCACACATGGGAATGAGGAGAAGGAGGGGCACACATGGGAATGAGGAGAAGGCGGGGCACACATGGGAATGAGGAGAAGGCGGGGCACACATGGGAATGAGGAGAAGGCGGGGCACACATGGGAATGAGGAGAAGGCGGGGCGGCACACAGGGTAAAGAGAGGGCAGGGCACACAGAAATAAGGAGAGGGCAGGGCACCCACGGGAATGAGAAGGCGGGGCACACATGGGAATGAGGAGAAGGCGGGGCACACATGGGAATGAGGAGAAGGCGGGGCACACAGGGTAAAGAGAGGGCAGGGCACACAGGAATAAGGAGAGGGCGGGGCACCCACGGGAATGAGAAGGCGGGGCACACATGGGAATGAGAAGGCGGGGCACACATGGGAATGAGGAGAAGGCGGAGCACACATGGTGAATGAGGAGAAGGCGGGGCACACATGGGAATGAGGAGAAGGCGGGGCACACATGGGAATGAGGAGAAGGCGGGGCACACATGGGAATAAGGAAAAGGCGGGGCACACATGGGAATGAGGAAAAGGCGGGGCAAACATGGGAATGAGGAGAAGGCGGGGATCACATGGGAATGAGGAGAAGGTGGGGCACACATGGGAATGAGGAGAAGGCGGGGCACACATGGGAATGAGGAGAAGGCGGGGCACACATGGGAATGAGGAGAAGGCGGGGCACACATGGGAATGAGGAGAAGGCGGGGCACCCATGGGAATGAGGAGAAGGCAGGGCACACAGGGGAATGAGGAGAAGGCGGGGCACACACGGGAATGAGAAGGCGGGGCACACATGGGAATGAGGAGAAGGCGGGGCACACATGGGAATGAGGAGAAGGCGGGGCACACATGGGAATGAGGAGAAGGCGTGGCACACATGGGAATGAGGAGAAGGAGGGGCACACATGGGAATGAGGAGAAGGCGGGGCACACATGGGAATGAGAAGGCGGGGCACACACAGGAATGAGGAGAACCCAGGGCACACACGGGAATGAGAAGGCGGGGCACACATGGGAATGAAGAGAAGGCGGGGCACACATGGGAATGAGGAGAAGGCGTGGCACACATGGGAATGAGGGGAAGGCGGGGTACACATGGGAATGAGAAGAAGGCGGGGCACACATGGGAATGAGGAGAAGGCGGGGCACACATGGGAATGAGGAGAAGGCGGGGCACACATGGGAATGAAGAGAAGGCGGGGCACACATGGGAATGAGGAGAAGGCGTGGCACACATGGGAATGAGGAGAAGGCGGGGCACACACAGGAATGAGAAGGCGGGGCACACATGGGAATGAGGGGAAGGCGGGGCACACATGGGAATGAGAAGGCGGGGCACACATGGGAATGAGGAGAAGGCGGGGCCCACATGGGAATGAGGAGAAGGCGGGGCAGCACACAGGGTAAAGAGAGGGCAGGGCACACAGGAATAAGGAGAGGGCGGGGCACCCACGGGAATGAGAAGGCGGGGCACACATGGGAATGAGGAGAAGGCGGGGCACACATGGGAATGAGGAGAAGGCGGGGCACACAGGGTAAAGAGAGGGCAGGGCACACAGGAATAAGGAGAGGGCGGGGCACCCACGGGAATGAGAAGGCGGGGCACACATGGGAATGAGGAGAAGGCGGAGCACACATGGTGAATGAGGAGAAGGCGGGGCACACATGGGAATGAGGAGAAGGCGGGGCACACATGGGAATGAGGAGAAGGCGGGGCACACATGGGAATGAGGAAAAGGCGGGGCACACATGGGAATGAGGAAAAGGCGGGGCACACATGGGAATGAGGAGAAGGCGGGGATCACATGGGAATGAGGAGAAGGCGGGGCACACATGGGAATGAGGAGAAGGCGGGGCACACATGGGAATGAGGAGAAGGCGGGGCACACATGGGAATGAGGAGAAGGCGGGGCACACATGGGAATGAGGAGAAGGCGGGGCACCCATGGGAATGAGGAGAAAGCAGGGCACACAGGGGAATGAGGAGAAGGCGGGGCACACACGGGAATGAGAAGGCGGGGCACACATGGGAATGAGGAGAAGGCGGGGCACACATGGGAATGAGGAGAAGGCGTGGCACACATGGGAATGAGGAGAAGGCGGGGCACACACAGGAATGAGGAGAACCCAGGGCACACATGGGAATGAAGAGAAGGCGGGGCACACATGGGAATGAGGAGAAGGCGTGGCACACATGGGAATGAGGGGAAGGCGGGGCACACATGGGAATGAAGAGAAGGCGGGGCACACATGGGAATGAAGAGAAGGCGGGGCACACATGGGAATGAGGAGAAGGCGGGGCACACATGGGAATGAGGAGAAGGCGGGGCACACATGGGAATGAGGAGAAGGCGGGGCACACATGGGAATGAGGAGAAGGCGGGGCACACATGGGAATGAGGAGAAGGCGGGGCACACATGGGAATGAGGAGAAGGCGGGGCACACATGGGAATGAAGAGAAGGCGGGGCACACATGGGAATGAGGAGAAGGCGTGGCACACATGGGAATGAGGAGAAGGCGGGGCACACACAGGAATGAGAAGGCGGGGCACACATGGGAATGAGGGGAAGGCGGGGCACACATGGGAATGAGGAGAAGGCGGGGCACACATGGGAATGAGGAGAAGGCGGGGCACACATGGGAATGAGGAGAAGGCGGGGCACACATGGGAATGAGGAGAAGGCGGGGCACACATGGGAATGAGGAGAAGGCGGGGCACACATGGGAATGAGGAGAAGGCGGGGCACACATGGGAATGAGGAGAAGGCGGGGCACACATGGGAATGAGGAGAAGGCGGGGCACACATGGGAATGAGGAGAAGGCGGGGCACACATGGGAATGAGGAGAAGGCGGGGCACACAGGGTAAAGAGAGGGCAGGGCACACAGGAATAAGGAGAGGGCGGGGCACCCACGGGAATGAGAAGGCGGGGCAAACATGGGAATGAGAAGGCGGGGCACACATGGGAATGAGGAGAAGGCGGGGCACACATGGGAATGAGGAGAAGGCGGGGCACACACGGGAATGAGGAGAAGGCGGGGCACACATGGGAATGAGAAGGCGGGGCACACATGGGAATGAGGAGAAAGCGGGGCACACATGGGAATGAGAAGGCGGGGCACACATGGGAATGAGGAGAAGGAGGGGCACACATGGGAATGAGGAGAAGGAGGGGCACACATGGGAATGAGGAGAAGGCGGGGCACACATGGGAATGAGGAGAAGGCGGGGCACACATGGGAATGAGGAGAAGGCGGGGCACACATGGGAATGAGGAGAAGGCGGGGCACACAGGGGAATGAGAAGGCGGGGCACACAGGGGAATGAGAAGGCGGGGCACACATGGGAATGAGAAGGCGGGGCACACATGGGAATGAGGAGAAGGAGGGGCACCCACAGGAATGAGGGGGTCTCACCTTATGAATGGACTCTAGCTGGATACGATCAAAGTTTAGCTCCCCCTTAATCTCATTGGCTCTCATCCTCTTAGTGGACTTCTTGTTTGGCAGCTTCTTAAAGGCCCTCTAAGGAGAAGAAAGTGGAGCTTAGAGGATGAAACCAGCATTTATTAACCCCGCAACACCCCAAATACTCACAAACTGCACCCCAAAATACGATCGCTGCCGCACCCCCCCACAGAATACCGTCACTGCCACACCCCAGAACACAGTCACTGCCGCACCCCAGAATACCGCCACTGCCGCACCCCAGAATACAGTCACTGCCGCACCCCAGAATACCGCCACTGCCGCACCCCACGATACAGTCACTGCCGCACCCCACGATACAGTCACTGCCGCACCCCAGAATACCGCCACTGCCGCACCCCAGAATACCGCCACTGCCGCACCCCAGAATACAGTCACTGCCGCACCCCATAATACCGCCACTGCCGTACCCCAGAATACCGCCCCTGCCGTACCCCAGAATACCGCCCCTGCCGCACCCCAGAATACCGCCACTGCCGCACCCCAGAATACCGTCACTGCCGCACCCCAGAATACAGTCACTGCCGCACCCCAGAATACAGTCACTGCCGCACCCCAGAATACAGTCACTGCCGCACCCCAGAATACCGCCACTGCCATACCCCAGAATACCGCCACTGCCGCACCCCAGAATACAGTCACTGCCGCACCCCAGAATACCGTCACTGCGGCACCCCAGAATACCGCCACTGCCGCACCCCAGAATACAGTCACTGCCGCACCCCAGAATACAGTCACTGCCGCACCCCAGAATACCGCCTCAGCCGTACCCCAGAACACCGCCACTGCCGCACCCCAGAATACAGTCACTGCCGCACCCCAGAATACAGTCACTGCCGCACCCCAGAATACAGTCACTGCCGCACCCCAGAATACCGCCACTGCCGCACCCCAGAATACAGTCACTGCCGCACCCCAGAATACAGTCACTGCCGCACCCCAGAATACCGCCTCAGCTGTACCCCAGAACACCGCCACTGCCGCACCCCAGAATACAGTCACTGCCGCACCCCAGAATACAGTCACTACCGCACCCCAGAATACAGTCACTGCGGCACCCCAGAATACCGTCACTGCGGCACCCCAGAATACCGTCACTGCGGCACCCCAGAATACCGCCACTGCGGCACCCCAGAATACAGTCACTGCCGCACCCCAGAATACAGTCACTGCCGCACCCCAGAATACAGTCACTGCCGCACCCTAGAATACCGCCACTGCCGCACCCCAGAATACAGTCACTGCCGCACCCCAGAATACTGCCACTGCCGCACCCCAGAATACCGTCACTGCCGCACCCCAGAATACAGTCACTGCCGCACCCCAGAATACCGTCACTGCCGCACCCCAGAAAACAGTCACTGCCGCACCCCAGAATACAGTCACTGCCGCACCCCACAATACAGTCACTGCCGCACCCCACAATACAGTCACTGCCGCACCCCACAATACAGTCACTGCCGCACCCCAGAATACCGCCACTGCCGCACCCCAGAATACCGCCACTGCCGCACCCCAGAATACCGCCACTGCCGCACCCCAGAATACCGCCACTGCCGCACCCCAGAATACCGCCACTGCCGCACCCCAGAATACAGTCACTGCCGCTCCCCAGAATACAGTCACTGCCGCACCCCAGAATACCGTCACTGCCGCACCCCAGAATACCGTCACTGCCGCTCCCCAGAATACAGTCACTGACGCTCCCCAGAATACAGTCACTGCCGCTCCCCAGAATACAGTCACTGCCGCACCCCAGAATACCGTCACTGCCGCACCCCAGAATACAGTCACTGCCGCACCCCAGAATACAGTCACTGACGCTCCCCAGAATACAGTCACTGCCGCACCCCAGAATACAGTCACTGCCGCACCCCAGAATACCGTTACTGCCGCACCCCAGAATACAGTCACTGCCGCACCCCAGAATACAGTCACTGCCGCTCCCCAGAATACAGTCACTCCCGCACCCCAGAATACAGTCACTGCCGCTCCCCAGAATACAGTCACTGACGCTCCCCAGAATACAGTCACTGCCGCACCCCAGAACACAGTAACTGCCGCACCACAGAATACAGTCACTGCCGCACCCCAGAATACAGTCACTGCCGCACCCCAGAACACAGTAACTGCCGCACCCCAGAATACCGTCACTGCCGCTCCCCAGAATACAGTCACTGACGCTCCCCAGAATACAGTCACTGCCGCACCCCAGAATACAGTCACTGACGCTCCCCAGAATACAGTCACTGCCGCACCCCAGAATACTGTCACTGCAGAGGATAAGAGTAATTCTGGGGTAAGGGGGACATGCATACACACACTCGGGGCACACACAGTGTATATTTGTTGTGTCCTCATGCTGCACTCAGTCTGCAGGGATATTACCATGCAGCAGACATTCTGTGTGCAGCCGGCGTAACCAATAGCCCCCTCCGTACACTGCGACACAGCGAGGGGAGGGGGGCAGAGGTAGCTGTGACGTCACTGCAGCCATCTGTATACAAACAATCTGCTCACACCTCACAGTATTAGGCATAGGCAGCTAGAGGTGCCCCCAGTATTAGGCAGCTAGAGGTGCCCCCAGTATTAAGCAGCTAGAGGTGTCCCCAGTATTAGGCAGCCAGAGGTGTCCCCCAGTATTAGGTAACTAGAGGTGCCCCCAGTATTAGGTAGCCAGAGGTGTCCCCAGTATTAGGTAGCCAGAGGTGTCCCCAGTATTAGGCAGCCAGAGGTGCCCCCAGTATTAGGCAGCTAGAGGTGCCCCCAGTATTAGGTAACTAGAGGTGCCCCCAGTATTAGGCAGCCAGAGGTGTCCCCAGTATTAGGCAGCCAGAGGTGTCCCCAGTATTAGGTAGCCAGAGGTGTCCCCAGTATTAGGTAGCCAGAGGTGCCCCCAGTATTAGGCAGCCAGAGGTGTCTCCCAGTATTAGGTAGCCAGAGGTGTCCCCCAGTATTAGGCAGCCAGAGGTGTCCCCCAGTATTAGGCAGCTAGAGGTGCCCCCAGTATTAGGTAACCCGAGGTGTCCCCAGTATTAGGCAGCCAGAGGTGTCCCTAGTATTAGGTAGCCAGAGGTGCCCCCAGTATTAGGCAACCAGAGGTGTCCCCAGTATTAGGCAGCCAGAGGTGTCCCCAGTATTAGGCAGCCAGAGGTGTCCCCCAGTATTAGGCAGCCAGAGGTGTCCCCCAGTATTAGGCAGCCAGAGGTGTCCCCAGTATTAGGCAGCCAGAGGTGTCCCCAGTATTAGGCAGCCAGAGGTGTCCCCAGTATTAGGCAGCCAGAGGTGTCCCCAGTATTAGGCAGCCAGAGGTGTCCCCCAGTATTAGGCAGCCAGAGGTGTCCCCCAGTATTAGGTAACTAGAGGTGCCCCCAGTATTAGACAGCCAGAGGTGCCCCCCCAGTATTAGGCAGCCAGAGGTGTCCCCAGTATTAGGCAGCTAGAGGTGCCCCCAGTGTTAGGCAGCCAGAGGTGTCCCCCAGTATTAGGCAGCCAGCGGTGCCCCCAGTATTAGGCAGCCAGAGGTGTCCCCAGTATTAGGCAGCCAGAGGTGCCCCCCCAGTATTAGGCAGCCAGAGGTGTCCCCAGTATTAGGCAGCCAGAGGTGCCCCCAGTATTAGGCAGCTAGAGGTGCCCCCAGTATTAGGTAGCCAGAGGTGTCCCCAGTATTAGGCAGCCAGAGGTGCCCCCAGTATTAGGCAGCCAGAGGTGTCCCCAGTATTAGGCAGCCAGAGGTGCCCCCCCCAGTATTAGGCAGCCAGAGGTGTCCCCAGTATTAGGTAGTCAGAGGTGTCCCCAGTATTAGGTAACCAGAGGTGCCCCCAGTATTAGGCAGCCAGAGGTGTCCCCAGTATTAGGTAACTAGAGGTGTCCCCAGTATTAGGTAGCCAGAGGTGTCCCCAGTATTAGGTAGTCAGAGGTGTCCCCAGTATTAGGTAACCAGAGGTGCCCCCAGTATTAGGCAGCCAGAGGTGTCCCCAGTATTAGGCAGCCAGAGGTGTCCCCAGTATTAGGTAACTAGAGGTGTCCCCCAGTATTAGGCAGCCAGAGGTGCCCCCCCAGTATTAGGCAGCCAGAGGTGCCCCCCCAGTATTAGGCAGCCAGAGGTGTCCCCAGTATTAGGTAGCCAGAGGTGTCCCCCAGTATTAGGCAGCCAGAGGTGTCCCCTAGTATTAGGCAGCCAGAGGTGTCCCCAGTATTAGGTAGCCAGAGGTGTCCCCAGTATTAGGTAGCCAGAGGTGTCCCCCAGTATTAGGCAGCCAGAGGTGCCCCCAGTATTAGGTAGCCAGAGGTGCCCCCCCCCCCAGTATTAGGCAGCCAGAGGTGTCCCCAGTATTAGGTAGTCAGAGGTGTCCCCAGTATTAAGCAGCCAGAGGTGTCCCCTAGTATTAGGCAGCCAGAGGTGTCCCCAGTATTAGGTAGCCAGAGGTGTCCCCAGTATTAGGTAGCCAGAGGTGTCCCCCAGTATTAGGCAGCCAGAGGTGCCCCCAGTATTAGGTAGCCAGAGGTCCCCCCAGTATTAGGTAGCCAGAGGTGTCCCCAGTATTAGGTAGCCAGAGGTGTCCCCAGTATTAGGCAGCCAGAGGTGTCCCCCAGTATTAGGCAGCCAGAGGTGCCCCCAGTATTAGGCAGCCAGAGGTGTCCCCCAGTATTAGGTAGCCAGAGGTGTCCCCCAGTATTAGGTAGCCAGAGGTGTCCCCCAGTATTAGGTAGCCAGAGGTGTCCCCCAGTATTAGGCAGCCAGAGGTGTCCCCAGTATTAGGCAGCCAGAGGTGTCCCCAGTATTAGGTAACTAGAGGTGTCCCCAGTATTAGGTAGCCAGAGGTGTCCCCAGTATTAGGTAACTAGAGGTGTCCCCCAGTATTAGGCAGCCAAAGGTGTCCCCAGTATTAGGCAGCCAGAGGTGTCCCCAGTATTAGGCAGCCAGAGGTGTCCCCAGTATTAGGTAACTAGAGGTGCCCCCAGTATTAGGCAGCCAGAGGTGTCCCCAGTATTAGGCAGCCAGAGGTGTCCCCAGTATTAGGCAGCCAGAGGTGTCCCCAGTATTAGGCAGCCAGAGGTGTCCCCCAGTATTAGGCAGCCAGAGGTGCCCCCAGTATTAGGCAGCCAGAGGTATCCCCAGTATTAGGCAGCCAGAGGTGTCCCCCAGTATTAGGCAGCCAGAGGTGCTCCCCAGTATTAGGCAGCCAGAGGTGCCCCCCAGTATTAGGCAGCCAGAGGTGCCCCCCAGTATTAGGCAGCCAGAGGTGCCCCCAGTATTAGGCAGCCAGAGGTGTCCCCCAGTATTATGTAGCCAGAGGTGTCCCCCAGTATTAGGCAGCCAGAGGTGTCCCCAGTATTAGGCAGCCAGAGGTGTCCCCAGTATTAGGCAGCCAGAGGTGTCCCCAGTATTAGGTAACTAGAGGTGCCCCCAGTATTAGGCAGCCAGAGGTGTCCCCAGTATTAGGCAGCCAGAGGTGCCCCCCCAGTATTAGGCAGCCAGAGGTGCCCCCCCAGTATTAGGCAGCCAGAGGTGTCCCCAGTATTAGGCAGCCAGAGGTGTCCCCAGTATTAGGCAGCCAGAGGTGTCCCCAGTATTAGGCAGCCAGAGGTGTCCCCAGTATTAGGTAACTAGAGGTGTCCCCCAGTATTAGGTAGCCAGAGGTGTCCCCAGTATTAGGTAACTAGAGGTGCCCCCAGTATTAGGTAGCCAGAGGTGTCCCCAGTATTAGTCAGCCAGAGATGTCCCCCAGTATTAGGCAGTCAGAGGTGTCCTCCAGTATTAGTCAGCCAGAGGTGTCCCCCAGTATTAGGCAGCCAGAGGTGTCCCCAGTATTAGGTAGCCAGAGGTGTCCCCAGTATTAGGCAGCCAGAGGTGTCCCCAGTATTAGGCAGCCAGAGGTGTCCCCAGTATTAGGCAGCCAGAGGTGTCCCCAGTATTAGGCAGCCAGAGGTGTCCCCAGTATTAGGCAGCCAGAGGTGTCCCCCAGTATTAGGCAGCTAGAGGTGTCCCCAGTATTAGGCAGCCAGAGGTGTCCCCCAGTATTAGGTAGCCAGAGGTGTCCCCCAGTATTAGGTAGCCAGAGGTGTCCCCAGTATTAGGCAGCCAGAGATGTCCCCAGTATTAGGCAGCCAGAGGTGCCCCCCAGTATTAGGTAACCCGAGGTGCCCCCAGTATTAGGTAGCCAGAGGTGTCCCCCAGTATTAGGCAGCCAGAGGTGTCCCCCAGTATTAGGCAGCCAGAGGTGCCCCCCAGTATTAGGTAGTCAGAGGTATCCCCAGTATTAGGCAGCCAGAGGTGCCCCCCCAGTATTAGGTAGCCAGAGGTGCCCCCCAGTATTAGGTAGCCAGAGGTGCCCCCCAGTATTAGGCAGCCAGAGATGTCCCCAGTATTAGGTAGCCAGAGGTGTCCCCCAGTATTAGGTAGCCAGAGGTGTCCCCAGTATTAGGCAGCCAGAGGTGCCCCCAGCATTAGGTAGTCAGAGGTATCCCCAGTATTAGGCAGCCAGAGGTGTCCCCAGTATTAGGCAGCCAGAGGTGCCCCCAGTATTAGGCAGCCAGAGGTTCCCCCAGTATTAGGCAGCCAGAGGTGCCCCCAGTATTAGGTAGCCAGAGGTGTCCCCAGTATTAGGCAGCCAGAGGTGTCCCCAGTATTAGGCAGCCAGAGGTGCCCCCCAGTAGCAGGCAGCCAGAGGTGTCCCCAGTATTAGGCAGCCAGAGGTGTCCCCAGTATTAGGCAGCCAGAGGTGTCCCCCAGTATTAGGTAGCCAGAGGTGTCCCCCAGTATTAGGCAGCCAGAGATGTCCCCCAGTATTAGGCAGCCAGAGGTGCCCCTCAGTATTAGGTAGCCAGAGGTGTCCCCCAGTATTAGGCAGCCAGAGGTGCCCCCCAGTATTAGGCAGCCAGAGGTGCCCCCCAGTATTAGGCAGCCAGAGGTGTCCCCAGTATTAGATAGCCAGAGGTGTCCCCAGTATTAGGCAGCCAGAGGTGTCCCCAGTATTAGGCAGCCAGAGGTGTCCCCAGTATTAGGCAGCCAGAGGTGTCCCCCAGTATTAGGCAGCCAGAGGTGTCCCCAGTATTAGGCAGCCAGAGGTGTCCCCAGTATTAGGTAGCCAGAGGTGTCCCCCAGTATTAGGCAGCCAGAGGTGTCCCCAGTATTAGGCAGCCAGAGGTGCCCCCAGTATTAGGCAGCCAGAGGTGCCCCCAGTATTAGGCAGCCAGAGGTGTCCCCAGTATTAGGCAGCCAGAGGTGTCCCCAGTATTAGGCAGCCAGAGGTGTCCCCAGTATTAGGCAGCCAGAGGTGTCCCCCAGTATTAGGCAGCCAGAGGTGCCCCAAGTATTAGGTAGCCAGAGGTGCCCCCCAGTATTAGGCAGCTAGAGGTGCCCCCAGTATTAGGCAGCCAGAGGTGCCCCCAGTATTAGGCAGCCAGAGGTGTCCCCCAGTATTAGGCAGCCAGAGGTGCCCCCAGTATTAGGCAGCCAGAGGTGTCCCCCAGTATTAGGTAGCCAGAGGTGCCCCCAGTATTAGGCAGCCAGAGGTGTCCCCCAGTATTAGGCAGCCAGAGGTGCCCCCCAGTATTAGGTAGCCAGAGGTGCCCCCAGTATTAGGCAGCCAGAGGTGCCCCCAGTATTAGGCAGCCAGAGGTGTCCCCAGTATTAGGTAGCCAGAGGTGTCCCCCAGTATTAGGCAGCCAGAGGTGTCCCCCAGTATTAGGTAGCCAGAGGTGCCCCCAGTATTAGGCAGCCAGAGGTGTCCCCAGTATTAGGTAGCCAGAGGTGCCCCCAGTATTAGGCAGCCAGAGGTGTCCCCAGTATTAGGTAGCCAGAGGTGCCCCCAGTATTAGGCAGCCAGAGGTGCCCCCAGTATTAGGCAGCCAGAGGTGCCCCCAGTATTAGGCAGCCAGAGGTGTCCCCAGTATTAGGTAGCCAGAGGTGCCCCCAGTATTAGGCAGCCAGAGGTGTCCCCAGTATTAGGCAGCCAGAGGTGCCCCCAGTATTAGGCAGCCAGAGGTATCCCCCAGTATTAGGCAGCCAGAGGTGTCCCCAGTATTAGGCAGCCAGAGGTGTCCCCAGTATTAGGCAGCCAGAGGTGTCCCCCAGTATTAGGCAGCCAGAGGTGCCCCAAGTATTAGGTAGCCAGAGGTGCCCCCCAGTATTAGGCAGCTAGAGGTGCCCCCAGTATTAGGCAGCCAGAGGTGCCCCCAGTATTAGGCAGCCAGAGGTGTCCCCCAGTATTAGGCAGCCAGAGGTGCCCCCAGTATTAGGCAGCCAGAGGTGTCCCCCAGTATTAGGCAGCCAGAGGTGCCCCCCAGTATTAGGTAACTAGAGGTGCCCCCAGTATTAGGCAGCCAGAGGTGCCCCCCCCCCAGTATTAGGTAGCCAGAGGTGTCCCCAGTATTAGGTAGCCAGAGGTGCCCCCAGTATTAGGTAGTCAGAGGTGCCCCCCAGTATAAGGCAGCCAGAGGTGTCCCCAGTATTAGGCAGCCAGAGGTGTCCCCAAGTATTAGGTAGCCAGAGGTGTCCCCAGTATTAGGCAGCCAGAGGTGTCCCCAGTATTAGGCAGCCAGAGATGTCCCCCAGTATTAGGTAGCCAGAGGTGTCCCCCAGTATTAGGTAACTAGAGGTGTCCCCAGTATTAGGCAGCCAGAGGTGTCCCCCAGTATTAGGCAGCCAGAGGTGCCCCCAGTATTAGGTAGCCAGAGGTGTCCCCAGTATTAGGCAGCCAGAGGTGTCCCCAGTATTAGGCAGCCAGAGGTGTCCCCAGTATTAGGCAGCCAGAGGTGTCCCCAGTATTAGGCAGCCAGAGGTGTCCCCCAGTATAAGGCAGCCAGAGGTGTCCCCCAGTATAAGGCAGCCAGAGGTGCCCCCAGTATTAGGTAACTAGAGGTGTCCCCAGTATTAGGTAACTAGAGGTGCCCTCAGTATTAGGCAGCCAGAGGTGCCCCCAGTATTAGGCAGCCAGAGGTGTCCCCCAGTATTAGGCAGCCAGAGGTGTCCCCCAGTATTAGGCAGCCAGAGGTGCCCCCAGTATTAGGCAGCCAGAGGTGCCCCCAGTATTAGGTAGCCAGAGGTGTCCCCCAGTATTAGGTAGCCAGAGGTGTCCCCCAGTATTAGGCAGCCAGAGGTGTCCCCCAGTATTAGGCAGCCAGAGGTGTCCCCAGTATTAGGCAGCCAGAGGTGTCCCCCAGTATTAGGCAGCCAGAGGTGCCCCCAGTATTAGGCAGCCAGAGGTGCCCCCAGTATTAGGCAGCCAGAGGTGCCCCCAGTATTAGGTAACTAGAGGTGCCCCCAGTATTAGGCAGCTAGAGGTGTCCCCCAGTATTAGGCAGCCAGAGGTGCCCCCCCCAGTATTAGGCAGCCAGAGGTGTCCCCAGTATTAGGCAGCCAGAGGTGCCCCCAGTATTAGGCAGCCAGAGGTGTCCCCAGTATTAGGCAGCCAGAGGTGTCCCCAGTATTAGGCAGCCAGAGGTGCCCCCAGTATTAGGCAGCCAGAGGTGCCCCCAGTATTAGGCAGCCAGAGGTGCCCCCAGTATTAGGCAGCCAGAGGTGCCCCCAGTATTAGGCAGCCAGAGGTGCCCCCAGTATTAGGTAGCCAGAGGTGTCCCCAGTATTAGGTAGCCAGAGGTGTCCCCAGTATTAGGCAGCCAGAGGTGCCCCCAGTATTAGGCAGCCAGAGGTGTCCCCAGTATTAGGCAGCCAGAGGTGCCCCCAGTATTAGGCAGCCAGAGGTGCCCCCAGTATTAGGCAGCCAGAGGTGCCCCCAGTATTAGGCAGCCAGAGGTGCCCCCAGTATTAGGCAGCCAGAGGTGTCCCCAGTATTAGGCAGCTAGAGGTGTCCCCAGTATTAGATAGCCAGAGGTGTCCCCAGTATTAGATAGCCAGAGGTGCCCCCCAGTATTAGGTAGCCAGAGGTGTCCCCAGTATTAGGCAGCCAGAGGTGCCCCCCAGTATTAGGCAGCCAGAGGTGTCCCCAGTATTAGGTAGCCAGAGGTCCCCCCAGTATTAGGCAGCCAGAGGTGTCCCTAGTATTATGTAGCCAGAGGTGTCCCCAGTATTAGGTAGCCAGAGGTGTCCCCAGTATTAGGCAGCCAGAGGTGTCCCCAGTATTAGGCAGCCAGAGGTGTCCCCCAGTATTAGGCAGCCAGAGGTGTCCCCAGTATTAGGTAGCCAG